>NC_091747.1:26420991-26430991 GCF_043380555.1 Nothobranchius furzeri | reverse complement strand
CCTTCACTTTAAAGACAGGCTTTGGCGTCTCAGCCACGAACTGCGGGCCCTCAGAGACCAAACACAGGCTGCGTCCCGCTGACTCTAACTGGTGTCCTGGAACAGGAACGCCTGGCCTTCGTCAGGACAGGAGGCCACCATCTGGAGAGGAGGAACCAGTAGAGAGGGGTCGGGACTGAGAGACTTCCTGGATGCTTTTAAAGATTCACTGGTGAGTTAAAGCAGACAGCACGAAGCAGAAAAGTTTCTTATGAGCTTTAAATAAAGATTAAAAGCAGCGATAACACAGATCCATGATGGGATTTCAATTGAATTCAGTTCATTTACAAAGCGCCAAATCAGGACCAGAGTCGTCTCAAGGGTTAGAGTTAGTGAACAGCCCAACACAGGTCAGCTCATTAAGCCAATCAGTAAACAGTTTCCTATATAAGGAACCCAGCAGGTTGCATCGAGTCACTGACTAGTGTCAGAGTCTTTACAGCAATCCTCATACTAAGCAAGCATGCAGCGACAGTGGAGAGGAAAACTCCCTTTTAACAGGAAGAAACCTCCTGAGGATCCTGGCTCTGTATAAGCAGCCATCCTCCATGACGATATGTCTCTACGGATCCACGGAGCGTCTTTGGCTCATCCCATTAGCACCCAGCTGTCAGCGGCGGGACACCTGCTGGAGGCGTCCTGATGAAACTTTCAGACAGGAAGTACACCCACAGTCAGCCTGGTTCAAGATGGCCACTGCACATGACTCAAACACGTTTGTGGCTGAGAGCCACCCAGATTTGACTCAAAAACAGGAATTAGACATTTTCCCAGCATCATCAGATCTTCTCAATTTTAAATTCCTTCCTGGGATTATAATCCTGAATGTGTTTCACTTGAACGGTTAAAATCAGCCTGATAAACCCAAACTGAACAGCGTTCCTGCTGCTGCATCAGACACACCCTCAGAGGGCCTCACAGGTAAACGTCTGGTTCTGGTTTGAGACAGACGACCTATAAAATCAAGCTGAACCTCCATGTTTGAAGGTTTCTGCTGTTTCACATCAAAGGTGAGAGAGGAGAACTTCCTAATGACCGGCTGCAGCATTCCTGATGATTGTACTTGAGTTTTCCTCCTGAGACGTTAAATATCTGGTCCCCTCACCTGTCGGCAGGTCGTCTACCTCCCGGTGGAAGCTCCACGGACAATAAGAAGTCACACAATGACGGCTGATTAAACGCTCAGCCTGATTATTCCTGAAGCACAGCGACTCTGAATCCGAGTCTAATTCTGCTCCTTCCTGCAATCACAGCTGAATATTTTAATTCCAGGTTTGGAGGCTTAACCTGATCGGAGGTTAGAAACCCAGCAAAGTGCTGGCGAAAATACAGATTTATGCACGGATTCATAGGAACTGATGTATGAAAGTGGTTTAGAGAAGTCTCTCATGGATTGAACGTCCCGTCTATCTAAACGAACCCAGGTGCTGCAGGTGAAACCTTCAGATACAACGAGCTGATATAAAGACAAACACATTCATTCAAACAGACGTTTGTCATGTTTAGTCTGGTTTAGGGTTACTCCCAATCCCTGTGGTCCCAAATTGGAAAAATATGAAATTATAATCTACATACAGGCAGCACAGTGGTGAAGTAGTTAGAGCTGTCGCCTTGCAGCAAGATGGTCCTGGGTTCAAATCCAGGCCTGGGGTCTTTCTGCATGGGGTTTGCATGTTCTCCCTGTTCTCGTGTGGGTTCTCACTGGTTCTCCGGCTTCCGCCCACAGTCCCAAAACATATCAGGTAGATTGGTCACTCTGAATTGTCCTTAGTGTGTGTGTGTGTGTGTGTTGTTTGTCCTGTGTGTCTGTGTTGCCCTGCGATAGCCTGCCAACCTGTCCAGGGTGCACCCCGCCTGTTCGCCTGGAGACCGCTGCAGATGGGCACAGGCCCCACGACCCTGCGTGGACAAGCAGGTTCCGAAGACGGAAGAATGATCCATATAAGCTTCAAAGATAACTAACTTTCTGCTGATGAACAGAAAATATGAAGGTAAAACTGATTAATTCTGAGCACCTAGAGTGTAATCTGCAATCTGCCTCAGACGACGAGGTGTGATGTTAGAGATCCTCACCTCCTCTTTAAGCCTCTGTTGGACGCGTAAATCCAGATTCCTACAGGAGCCCCATCTCGTCTCTCAACCCTGTAAGCCTTTTATCTCAGAGACGGTAGTAGGTGAGACCGCCACCTGCTTCACTAATGAAAAGATGCACTTCTCATTTCTCCTGCAGGAGAAATACCACCAAGTCTGGAGGAGTGAGAACCTTCTAGAGAGGATTAGATCTTCCTGCATTCAGCATTTTTCAGCGTTCTGACACACAAACCTGGTAGCAAAGATCTCCAACTTCAAAGAGTCCATTTAAACCGCTGCCTACAAAGCCCGGCCCGGCCCGCTCTCAGCTCAGTGGTGTTGTAGCGGGGACGCTGAGGCGTTAGGGGGAGGCCCCAGGGTTCATATTTGAGGCTGAATGAGGCAATCTGCAGCTTTTACATACTGCTGGGGAAAGAGATTGACTTGGCATCATTTCATGGGTCACTACATCTGCAGAAATTAGATTGGAAGCAGTGAGGAATATCAAGGTGTGTGTGTGTGTGTGTGTGTGTGTGTGTTTTGCCTAACCTAAGAGCCAGCTCACTGGGGGACGATGTCTGCAGAAAAACCAGCGAGAACTCAATCATCACTTTCAACATAAGCACTTCAATTTATGTTTTTAGAATCGATCAGATCCCGTCCGCTTACTCATCAGAACAAATCCTGATGCTTACAGGGAAACCGATTCATTCGTCTGCTTTCAGAGACATGAAGGTCACTGGCACACTCCACAAACACGTTGAAGGAAACAGTAAACCGTTTAAGCTGCAGGTTTCATCTCATCAGCTACGTCTTACAGGAAGTTATAAAACCTCTATCATCATGGAGGTACCAGGTCCAGGATGGAGACATATTCTTCTCTCCATCTCCTTCTGGAGGATCCCAAATCCTTCCCCAGTCCAGAGGGAGTTCCAGGTTTTCCCCAGGGTCTCCTCCAGAGGACCCATCCAGGTCCTAACCCCTCCCCGTCAGCTCCGGGTACAAATGCAGCAGATAAACATGATGATGTGTTCCAATTCCTGTTTCTGCCAGCTTTATTAATCAGCTGATCAAGTCTGATTATTTACCATAAGGATCCTAATCACATCCCTGTGACAACTGATCTGAGATCAGCTCTGACGATAAGCCAGCTGGTGACTGTACCATGAGAAGGTATCGGACCGGCGGCCTCCATCTGCTTTCTAAAGGCTAATTGGAGCGTGATTCAGCCCTGGTCGGCCATTTTAGACAGGATGTGAGATATTAATGCTAACACCACAGAACGGGCATATTTAGGGGTGGAAAATCTGCTGCATACACACAGCAATATGAGCGAGCATCAGCCATGACAGATGGGGGATGATGGACGCCGACTGGAAGCTGAAAGTGACTTGATGACGAGTTTCGAGCCGAGCAGCTTCTCAGTTTAACTCCCTCGTCTGTGGAGAGCGTTTCAGTGGGTCCAGAGTTAAAAACAAACCTAAAACTCCAGACTACATCTACATTTATCTAAAAGAGTCAGATTCCTGTCAGCTGAAGCCTCAAACGGGGCGAAGATGTCTCATCAGATGACTGTTTGGATCAGAACTCTCCCCGGGTCATGGAGACAAACCAGATCCCTGACTCAGGAATGCTGATAGGAATTACTGTGTGGTGTTGGTGGGACGTGTCTCTGGGTTTGTGGTTGGACAATCAAAGTGTTGATCTGATTTAAAAAAGTTAACTTTGAATAGAAATAAAATTAAATTTATCACGTTTACTAATCGTGCAGTTACAGAGGAGACACATCTTAAAGTAACTCACACACAAATTGTGTGAGTGAGAGAAATGAAATTTCTTGGCGTAACCATAGAAACAAGTTACATTGGAAACCGCATGTTGACTCAGTTAAAGCAAAGTTTTGTAAATCATTAGCAGTTCTCTATAAAGTTAAAGCATCTTTAAGTGAAAAAGCTTCACATCTTTTGTATTGTTCCTTAATTCTGCCTTATTTCATGCATTGTGTTGAAGTGTGGGGAAACACCTACGAAATCCTCTAAAGCCTGTTTATAATCCAAAAGAAAGCAATTCCACTTGTAAATAAACACGTTCTCACTCCCAGCGCATCAAAAACAAACGCTTGGTCAGCCACCCTCCACGTCACTCCCCTGACGCCTATGGGCCATTCCCACCTGTACCGGGTCGGCCCGGGCCGGGTAGCCCCAGTCGGCCCCAGCCTGGCCCGGTTGATTCCACACATCCTTGCCTTAAGCCCATGTGGGCTGATTCTACCCACCAATCAGAGGCTTGCTCTAATGGAAGGTGTGAATTTGCTGTCAGCAGTGGGCGTGTTGGCCCTGGTCGGCCTGAAGCAGTACCCCTCGGGAAGAGGGCCGAGAATGAGCCTTGGTTGGCCCGGGAAAATTCCAGGCCACCCAGATATGTAAACAACCTACGCTACCCGGCCCGGGCCGACCCGGTACAGGTGGGAATGGGGCTATTAAGTGCCCTTTTTCGTTTCTTATGTGCGAAAAGGGTTTTTTCCCTTTTCTGACTGCAGATCCCAATGCAGCGTTACAGTGACGCGATGGGATGTCCGCAGCCAGGGCACCAAACAAGCTCATTGTACCTCACCCTAACCTTGACCATCTTGCTAGCGAACACGTTAGTGATGTGTCGATCGCTCTGAAAGCCGGCTCTATGACGTGAATGGCGGGAGCCGCCTCGTCATTGGTCGAGTTTGGACCGAGCCAACGCGAGGGGGAGGTTTCACCTACCACGGTGGAGGTTAAAAGCAGAGGGTATTTGTAACCTCCCCCTCGCCAGATGGTATGATCTAACATTCCCCTCGGGCGGCAAATACGAAAATTCAGTCAGAATGCGTGGGAATCAAACGCTTGATCACAGTGAGAGTAACTTTTTAGGTAGCAAGAGGGTTAAGGTTAGGATGAGGGTGAGGGGAAGGTTATAAATAGACGTTAAGGTTTAGGTGCGGTTAAACGAGCTGGTTCGGTGCAGCATCGGCGGATATCTAATCACGTCAGTTTTACGCTGCATTGGGATCTGCAGTCAGAAAAGGGGAAAACCCCTTTTCGCACATAAGTGACGAAAACGGGCACTTTAGGCGTCTGGGGTCTGACGTGGAGGGTGGCTGACCAAGCGTTTGTTTTTGACGCGCTGGGAGAATGTGTTGTGTAAATACAGCAGCTTGTAGAGAGCATACACATGAACTTTTTATTCGTTTAAAAGTATTAAAGTTAAAAAAATTAATTACATTTAGAAATGCACAGTTTATGTATAAAGTGATGAATGATTTGATGCCAAAACAAATTCAGGAGCGTGAACGTCGGAGTCAGACTTCTGTGCTTCGGGACGCCGGAGCACCGACGATGAAGCCAGTTCTGAGGATCTGTTCCAGATCAGGGAGAGCTTTGTGATCTGAGGGTATGAAATGTTCAGCAAGCCTGAATAAGAAGTCAAATGAAACAACTTTGCATTTCTTGTGTTGGGGCTGATGTGTGGAATAAATTCGATCAGTTCGAGGGCATGTTTAAATCAGATGTGATTAAATAATATGAATCAATCAATGAAAAAATGCATCAAATCTTAAAGGTTATGTTTGTTTATAAAGCGAGAATGGGGATTAGAATACATTCTCATAAATTTCAATAGTGGTGTACAAATGATGGTATCGGTATGCTACTCTAGAGTTTTAGTTTAAGTTTGAAATGGTGTGTGTGTGTGTGTGTGTGTGGGGGGGGGGGGGGGGGGGTGTATAAGCTTCTGCCTGTACCCATTTTTGATTAGTCTAAGTTGTGCGTTTACTTGCAAAGCCACCATTAAAGATTGAAGATGATTGTGTGTAACCTGTAAAAAAGACATCCAGGAGACGGTCTTCAGAGGAGAAGATAGCCTCAGCTGTGCAGGAAGAGCCAGACAGGAAGTGGGTCAGCACTGGGAGGATTTCTGATCAGCTGGAAAACCCTCGTTTAATATAAATCAGCAGCTCTCCCACATTAATTTCATTATTGCTTGTAAAAAGTGCCGCTCCTCTGGTGCTGTGTGAGGAAGGTCAGTGCTTCACAATGAGTCTGCTGAGCAGCCAATAAAGTGATGGATAATCATAAAAATACAGATAAAATATGTGAGATGGAGCAGGAAGCAGGAGCTGCTTTTCTGTCAAATAAAAGACAAACTTTATTTTATCAGCTTTGTTCTGAGTCCTCCAGCAGCGTTTAGCTGCGAGAACAAAACTAATGCTCAGAAATGTTTGGTGACAGCCTGAGAGTGCTCTGTCTTCATCCTCTCAAACAGAAATAATTAACATTTAATACCCTCACCCTTTTAGTTATGCTGCAGGAGGACATACGGTACTGTGTAATCCCAGCTCACCCCAGGTCTGGGTCCATCTAAAACCAAAGTCTTGTGAACACAAACATAAACCAAATCCAGGACGTGGTTTCGCTCCAACCTTCAGTCCAGCTCTCTGGTGTAATTGGTGAAGCATCGCTGACTTCCTGCTAGGTTAGGCTGCTGATTGGCCCAATCAGCCTCAGGCTGAACCCTCTTTTGGTAGAAACCCGTTAGCTTAATTGGTCACAGCGTGCTATTTATTTATTTCATTAATTTTCTTTCTGAGGGGTGAATGTGTGAAAGTTCCTGCTAAGAAAGGCGAGTAGGTGTTAATGAAGCTCAGGCTGCTGTGCTTTAATTAAGCGTTTGTGTCTGAGGATGTTCCGTGACTGGCTGCCAGCTGCTTCGCTGTTTGCTTTATTCTCACTTTCCCCCTCAGACGTGAGGTTTTTTGAAGCGTATCACTTTCCAGGTCTGTGATAGAAACACTGCTGAGGGAAGTAAAACTATAATAAAGCAGATAAAATTGGAGTTCTCTGACTTTCACATCTCTAGCTCAGCAGAAAACGTGTAGGATTTTTGACGTGCCATTTTCACTTGAAAGGTCACTTTGTGGTTTTGAAGCAATACAATAAAGTTATCCTGGCTCTTACTCTGTTGCTGCAGACGTTTTATAACCTACAGGAAATAACACCAAAGTGGCAGTTATGCATGTCTTCATGTCCCCGCATTAAGTCCCGTTATTAGGAACACGACAACAGAAACCCAGATTTAGGAGGATGTGATGGAATTCCCTCTGGCCTGATGGGAACAGGTCATCTTTCACTTTAGATACGGTCAAACACATAAAGATGTTTCATTCTGAGGATTGAAATCAGAGGACGAGAGCACGAGAGGTGCTGGGATCACAGTTCTGCTGGTTTAACAAGATGGCGCCTGGGCTTAGGTGTTACTCACCACCTTTTCAGTCTTTTCACAGCTAACGTTTCCTTTTCTGTCCCACTTTTATCTGCAGTCCTCTTTAGCATCCCGGCTACCTCACCATATGATCGTCAGACTCCATCCTCCTCTGGCTGACAGTCGACTACGGACGCTTTAACGTGACATCATGCTAGTCATGGGAACGCCTCTTTTCGCCATGGTGGACATCAATAGAACTGATTACATTTGATAAAAGTCTTCTAAGCTAGTCCTAAACAAGCTAGTTTGTGGCCTTATATCACTTTGTTTATTGATTTTACCGTAAAACGATAACAGCTCCAGCGTAAAGTGAATGCTGTTCACAACCTAAATCCAGCAGGTGAGTTCTGGAAAGTGGGCATCTTGTTTACATCGGTGAGCAGCAGCAGGGAGACCATGAGCTAATGTTTGTAAGCTAGCTAACACACTGCTCTCTGCGAGCCTCACCTCGGTGTGCTAAACCTTCTCACAACTGAACTGGGCTTGAACCATTGGAAACCAGAATAAACTGGCATAACAAATGTGGAACCCTTGAAAAGGGGAGTGAATGATAAAAGAAACACGGACACGTTATTCCCTCTGCTCAAACGTGTATTGAATGAATTAATTCAACACAAATACATACAGAGTCATCACAAAGAAAGAAGTGAAAAGTACCGACTGCCGTCTTCTTAGCTCGTTAGCATCATCGGCTATGGGCTAGTGGCTAATGGTGGCTAAACCTTATTCAACAGCTCCAAAACATAGTAAACAATGAATCTACCACACAGTGCATTCCCGAACGTTCAATTGGTCTGGTTACATCTTACAGTACAGGTGTGCTTATGCATCTTACCTGAAAAGGTGAGTGAATGATAAAAGAAACACGGACACGTACTTCCGTCTGCTCAAACGTGTATTGAATGAGCCAGGAAGGCCGTGCTCTCTTCTAAAGCCTGGTTCATGCTTCTCCGTCAGCTCCGCAAGGGAGAGACACACACGGATTGACGGAAGCGTTTTGCTCTCATACTTCTCCGTCTCCTGGAGAGCGTTGCAAAGCAATTGCCCGGCAGGACAACAGAGGGCGTAGCGCTGTTCTGTGGTATCCTGTCATGTATCGGTCCAAGATAGTGTGTTTATATTGTGTTTTTTGTGTATATAAAAGACTTTTAACACAGACATATTTGCTTCATGCGCTCCCCACCTCTAAACCCACGTTTCCTGTCATTTCCGTCCACAAATAAAACGCTTGCTGCGCATCTTTTCACTCCTCCAGTCACGGGAGGATGAAACGTTCAAATTTTTAGAGTTTTTTCGCGAGGTATTCTTCAAGCTTCTCCGTGTCTGCTGCTAGTTATCCTCGGCTCTCTTTGCAATGGCGGCGCTGTAAACAACAGCGGCGTGCTGACCAATCACAAGCTTACGTAATCCGCCTCGTTCGACGGATGTTTAAAAAAGTGGGCTTGACTCTGTATGTACTTGCGTGCCTGCCGGAGCCCTAAGCAAGGACGGATAATGGCGTTGTGTGTCTCTGCACTGACGCAGACGGAGAAGCATAAATCAGGCTTAAGGCTAACTAGCGCTAGACTCCCTCCGGTGGCCACACTTCATTACTACAACGACTAAATTGCAATGAAGTTTAAGATGCATAACGGAAAAAGTACTGACAAGCAATGCGAATGTAAACAATAATGAAACTGTTTCTTATTATTCATTAAATCACACATACTGGTAAACACAGTAATTAGAACATTTTAACCCATCACACAAACTCAATCTCCACTTTTGCGCTCTGTTCATATTCCATTACTTCACTATTGACGTCCACTTTAAAGGATCAAAGAGATCAGGTGACGTAGGAGCAAAGGGTCTGTAGAGAGCCCAAGGCTCCTCCCTTTCTAGTTGGCTCATGGGTCTTAGCAAGAGCTAAATAGAATTAAATAGAAATAAAGAAATGTTTTTGTTTTATGTGTATATATATACATATATATATATATATATATATATATATATATACACATATATATATATATATATATATATATATATATATATATATATATATATATATGCATACATATACACACACACACACACACTCACTCACTCACACACTCTGCTGACTTCATTCCCTCTAAGCTGTATTGACACCGGTTGTGAATCGGCTCGGATGGAGAGACTGACTGCCAGCGGAGAGATGCTCACCGATCAGGATCTGTAGCCGTGACTACCCCCCCCCCCCCCCCCATCTGCATCAAAGATAATTACAGGCAGACTAACTCTGATGCAGAAGTAGCCTCTTGAATCGCTTCATTGATCTTATGTCCTGGATGTTTCCAGGGGCAGATCGACCCCCCACCGCCCATCAATACTGAATGGTATGCATAAAGTTTAATGGCTGCATGTTGATTAGGGACTTATTGGCGTTTTAAATGGGCTCGGCTGGAGAGAATCAGTAGAAGCAGTCACAGGACACGTTCTGGTCACTAGACCGGTGTGAGCAGAGCTGGCTGGATCTGCACCAGCTCTGACCTCATCGTGTCTGCGGTTGTGGCCGTGACCTGTGAAATCCCGTGTTCACAGAGCCTCCCTGTTGGACTGCATTCACATGGTGATGCTC
>NC_091747.1:26310991-26415991 GCF_043380555.1 Nothobranchius furzeri | reverse complement strand
TTAGTGCAGCTCACTTTAAATGTAATATTTCTGTCTCCAGCTGCAGGTTAAAACTCTGATCCACATCCATGTAGAACCAGCCACAGCTGATAGCACCGCTGATGCAGTACTACGTGGCTGCGCTGGACTCCTGCTGAGTCTCACCACACCTCCACCTGGCTCAACCACTCACCCGACATGTTAGCGCTCGGAGCCGCTCGCCTCCTTAAAGGGGTCGTCAGCCCTGCCTCAGAGTCCTTCTCCACCCACATATCAATTTTGAAAACTGCAACATTAGTAGGCGTTGCCTGGAGAGCCGAGAGGGCGGAGCCGCGGCAGTGACGAAGACGGATGGGTAACGAGATGATGCTAGCTCCCTTCACTCTGAGCAGTTATTAGAAGTGGAGATCTTTCTCCCCCACCTTAATCCGACGATGAGCAGAAAGGGACCAAGTTTATCTGAAGGAGACAAGCAGACCTGAGCCTTATTGTTTTGAGCTTGTGAGTTGCCTGAAACTACCGGAGCCGACCCAACAGAACTAGCTCTGAGTGGTAGGTAGCTGTTAGCCATAGCATTAGATTAGCTGCAGGGTTTGGCTCCACGGCCCTAGAGAACTGTTATCAGTCAAGTTTTAGAGGTTTATCTGCTTCACCTGGTTTTAATCAGCAGCAAATAGCTGAGCTGCTCAACAGCTAATCTAACCTGTTAAAGCAGGAAAAGCACTGAAGCCTGTAGGTAGCAGCTGGGACACAGCCACCTACGGTGGGCTAAAGTTACTATCTGCTGCAGAGAAAGTTATTCTGTAATGTGTTCATTTATGTTACACAATCACAAACAGCCCACTAAAACTGCCCTGATTTCACTATTTACTAATACCAGCTGTTCTCTTGGCGATCCTCTGGTGTCTGCAGCTGGTCTCCTCTGCTGGTGTCGTCAGGATCAGGAGCTTCCAGAAGAATGTGCCTTTCAATGACTCTTTCCCCCCAAACAGTTAGTTGTTATATTAATTAAATAAATCTCAATTGATATATTTCCTGTTTTTGTTCATGTCCATAAATACTTTATCCGCTTTGTGGGCCAATCAGGGCACTCTATATGCCTGGTGGGTGGGATGATGCAACAGAGTGAAACAAGTTGGCGACAGCTCGTTTGAAACGGCTTTTACATCCATTTTGGACTATTAGAACTTGGGCTCCATTAGAATCAGCACCAGATAGATTTATTTAAGTGCTTTTCTTTTTAGAAAAATGATGTTTTCTCCTTCAACTGCGGACCGCCTCATTTACCGATAGCTGTTGTGGTGAGTATGTCACATTCACTGAGGAGATTAGATCATTTATCAAGAAGACCTCAAGATTCAAAATGGCGCCACGGTGCTCGGCCTGCCGTCTGCTCTCTCTACTTCTCCTGTTTTCCCTGTTTTCTAGTATTCTAGTGAATGGTGTCAACTCCACCCTGGTGTATGACGGACTCACCCTTTTAAAACTTCCTTTACCTGTGGATTATGCAGTAACCAAAGCCACTGAACATCAGAAACTGTTTCATTCACTGCTATCAGGTATTCCTGCTTACCTGTGGAGGCTGCCACGCCCATCCTGGCTTCGGAAAAGACGCCGTGGTAAGCGCAGGGGGCTGCTGTGTCCAGGCTCGAGTTGCCATGGCGATTTCCCGGTGGTCTATCCAGACCTTGCCGGCTGCCATGCTCCATTCTCCCCTTGCTGATTCTCCATCTGTGCCTTGGTTTGTCTGTACAGAGGAGGCAGCTCCAGCGCCCCGCCCCTTTTACCCACGTCTGTGGAGACGCGGAGTCAACCACGCAAACCTGCGCGCTTTTGCTGGACACCTTTCCGCCTCCACTTTGGATCTGCAGCTCTCTCCTGCTACTCCTAATGGCTCGTCTTCCTCCGCTCCTGATTTTTCTGCTCTTCCTTTTAAAATTAGTCAAACAATTGTTAATCTTGGAATTAAAATGGATGTGGCTCTAAAAATGGACCCTCACATTAATCAAATGGTTAAATCATGTTTTTATCAGCTGAGACGTCTTTCCAAACTAAAACCCATTCTGAATCGGCGCCACCTCGAGACAACCATTCACGCCTTCATCACCTCAAGGTTGGATTACTCCAATGCAATTCTGTTTGGCATTTGAAAAGCCGCATTATCTCGCCTTCAGCTGATACAAAATGCATCAGCAAGATGTCTGACCAATTCTGGCCGTCGGCTGCACATCACTCCAACTTTAGCAAGACTTCACTGGCTTCCTGTGCACTACCGTATACGTGTTAAAATTTTATTGTTTGTTTTTACTGGCATAGCACCACCTTACATATCCGAGTTACTCACTCCTTATGTGCCGAGCAGGACTCTCCGTTCAGGTGGCCTACACCTACTACAGATTCCCCATCTACGCTGCAAAACCCGTGGTGAACGAGCTTTTTCTGTCTGCGCTCCGAAACTCTGGAATGATCTCCCGCTGAATATCAGACTCTCCTCCTCCATTGGGGTTTTTAAGTCTCACTTAAAGACTTACTTTTATTCCCTTTCCTTTACTGCCTAGCTATTTTATCTAGGTTTATTTACACTGTTCTTTTACCGATTTTATTGACTTCTCTTGTTCGGTTCTTTGTGCTATGCTCTAGCTGTTTTATTCTTTTATATTATTCGTTTAACCTTATATGTTTTTACCCCTGTACAGCACTTTGGTCAGCTCACATGCTGTTTTTAAATGTGCTTTATCAAATAAATGGAGTTGAATGGAATTGTCCAGTAGCATGTGGAGATCATTTGAAAGACAACGGTAGAACTCGCCCCACAACCGAGAGCCGTCGAGCGTTGCCAGACTAAATAATACATTTATTTAGTCTGTCTTGCCAGGCTAGGGAAGCGGCAGTCGGCGGGATCTGACTAATTACTGGAATGGCTTGGACTAATTTATGAAACGCTCTCCAAACCAGCATAACCCGGTTCAAACTCCATCAAGTTGGTGAAAGAGTCACATGTAAAAAATACTAAACTACAAAATCTAACAGCCAAGCAACTGGAACAAAATGATCATAATACTAGAAGCTTTGCTGGGACCCTGACTCAATGCTAACGCTAACTACAGCTAAGCTACCGCATAAACACTCACTTGCGGCTAATCCGAGTCCACTGCTACAAGCCTGGCTGAGACCACGATGCCTTTATAACCTATAGCCACAGAGGTCTGACTCCTTACACATGGGACCTGGTTACGTTTCTTGGGACCTTTCACCCATTGGTCAGACAGATTTCAAACTGCTGTTGTAAATTTGCGTAGAATAACTTTGAGCTGAAGAGGGCGCTGGACTGAAGGTTTTCGGCTGAATTTTAAGTTTTTAAAGAAATGCACCAAAATACAAAAATAACTACACATGTCTACAAAAATATAATACAGTTATTCATTTAAGTTATCAGCAAAAAAAAAAATGGTGATTTTGGTGTGACTTGGTCTTTAAGAGAAATGTCCTCATCCCCTTTTTTCTAATGATGGTGATAAGGACATCCTCCTTCCTGCATTCAGTTTCTGTGTCTGCTCTTCTTCTGAGCGGTGAATCTGTTGTTTGTGAGTGCTCGCGCACTTGCACTTGTTAACGACTTTTCTTTATAACTGAGAATCTCTGTGAGCGCACGTGGGGGGGTTGGAGGGGTGCTGTCAATCGTTGCCTCAGCACCGCTCTCCTCCAGGTCCTCCAGCAAATGCCTTTCCCGGGTATTTTTCTAACAGGAAGTCTGGTTGAAATAAGTCCCCACCCATGCCCAGACACTTTCATTTCCAGTTATAAATTCAGGCTGACAAGATGAACTCGTATTTAAGACAATTGACATCTGAAGAGTGCCAACGATAATGTTTTATCATATTCAGTGCCTCCTTTTGTTCTCAAAGGTTAAACATAGCATGATATGGGGCCTTTAATGTTGGTACATAAGTTAGAAAAGGGACTTTGACAAAGGGCACAGACTTTTCGCTACAGCTGTAAACACAATTATCTGTAACCAGTGAGACCACAAAGTTGAACAAAAAACCACTAATCCTGGAATAGTACCAGTGTCTGAGCTTTTCATAACCTTAATCCTGGCAGTGTTTATGTTTATGTTTAGTTATTTGGCAGATGCTTTTATCCAAAGCGACTTACAATTTAGGGCATGTTTTGATCTGTGGGGGAAACTGGAGTACCTGGAGGAAACCCACGCATGCATGGGGAGAACACGCAACTCCACGCAGAAAGGCCGCAGCCGAGTTTCGAACCTGCAACCTTGTGCTGCGAGGCAACAGTGCTAACAACTGCGTCACCTTGCAGTGTTGAGGAAACACATCATATATGACATCAAACTGCCTGGAAGGATTTTTGTGACTTCTCGAGCTAAGCAAGGAGGATGGCAGAGAAGCTGCTTTGTGGCTGAGAATGTCCCGGTGTGTGCTGGACGGCGGTGAAAGTTGCAAGTAAGCCGTTCCGCTTTGCTGATGCTTTCAGTGTGAAGTAGGGGTGAGACCTGTCATACGCCTTTGAGTGTGCTAAAGACGGCTCTTCACTGCTTGGAGAAGAGATGTTTGGTTTTCTAGAATGAAGTTTCACAAAAATAAACAACCAATGATGAACAGGGGTCTGCTTCTAGACCTGCAGAAAGAGAAAACAACACACAGCAATACAAGAGCAAGCTAACCCTGTCATGTTGCGGTGTGGGTGGCGGCGGACCATGTGTGGTGGAGCTGACCAGGAGGCAGGAATGCAGGCTTGGATAACATAAAATGGATTTAATGGCAGAGGATACAGCAGGAGCAACAACACACAACAATGATCCAACCAGGGACACATGCAAGACGGGAGGTATAATACACAGGGGTGTTGGGCAAGTTACTTCAAAACTGTAATGCATTATTTATTACGTGTTACCCTCATTTTAATGTAATTGATTACATTACAATATTACTGATTTTAAAAAGTAAGGCATTTCACTACTTTTGCATTACTTTAAGTTACTTTCAACAAAACAACTTCAGTATGAATCTGGTAATGTGACGCTCAGTGAGCTCATGACATATATGTGGAAGGTGATGTGGTGTCTGAGCTAGGATTGCTGTTAAAAACAGTCAAATATAATAAAAGTGCTTTAAAATGATTGTTTATTAAATAAAAGCAACAACAAACTGTACTCTCAGCATGCTGCCATCTTATAGGGCCATCTGAGCTGGGAGTGAGGTGGTGGGGGCTCCAAGCCTATATTTGCCTTGGTCCCCAAAGGCCTTGATACGGCCCTGGATGTGGGACTGACTTCTGGGGTGATCTGATTCTATCACTAGTGTAAATATTAAATGCTTATATATTATTGCTTTTCACTGGTAAAAATGTGTATTGGGGATAAATCTACCTACTTTTTTTCTTGATTTTATTTGAATAATTTCCAGCCCTTTCTCTCTCTAACCTTCCTGCATGCTGCATGTTTTTTCCGTCTTCCGGAAAAACTGTTTCCTAGATTTCCTACTTTCTAACTAATCAGCCAAAGGGATCTACCGCATGCAAAAAAAAAAAAAAGCTTAATATGCGCTGCCTTCCATCAGCGATGAGTTGAAATCAACGGGTGAGGGCACAGATTATGAACTCAGCTGAGGCAAAGCACGTCAGAAAAGTACAGAAAGTACCAGAGAATATGGGCTGATATGAACGATCGCAAGTGAATTATTTTGTTTTGGTGGAGCGATTTTGTGAATGTTGCAGCGGCCGCGCGCAGGACGCAGCTGGAGTATTTGAGCCGTTACCACTGCATCCTCTCTGCTCATAGAATGCCCACAAAGCGGAGTCCATAAATGACGTCATATATGTGGATACTGGATCTTTATTTTGGGCTTTCCACAATTTTAATATTTAGGAAACCCACATCTTGATTCTGGGTTTGAAAGTGCATTGTAATTACCGTGTTACTGAAAATTGTACTGAATAAATATTACTGTTTTCTTTCCCTGTAATGCCTTACATTACCACATTACAGCAAAAAGCAATGAGTTACAGTAATTAATTACTTTTGTACCGCGTTACTCCCAACACTGACAGGGAACAATCAGAAACACATGGGCAGGTTAACAAGGGGCAGGTGAGACCAATAAAAAACTAATCAGGGGCAGGAGAGAGTAAGCGTCAGACGGGGTAGTAGCAGATCCTGACAGTACCCCCCCTTAAGGGGCGGATACCAGATGCCCACAAGACCCACATAACTCGGAAGACAAGGGGACCAGGGATCCGGAACATGGAGGCACAGGGGGTTTCGGAACGAGGACACGGGAACACTGGAGACTCGGGACGCAGACTCGGGAACTCGGGAAACACTGGGAACTTGGGAAACACTGGAGACTCGGGAACTCGGGAAACACTGGAGACTCGAAAACTCGGGAAACACTTGAGACTCGGGAACCTAGACTCGGGAACTCTGGAACTCGGGAACGTAGACTCTGGAACTCTGGAACTTGGGAACATTGAAGACTCTGGAACTTGGGAACGTAGACTCGTGAACTCGGGAAAGTGGAACTCGGGAATGTAGACTCTGGAACTTGGGAATGTAGACTCTGGAACTTGGGAACATGGAACTCGGGAACATAGACTCTGGAACTCGGGAACGTAAACTCTAGAACTCGGGAACATAGACTCTGAAACTTGGGAATGTAGACTCTAGAACTCGGGAACGTAGACTCTGGAACTCGGGAACTCGGGAACTCGGGAACGTAGACTCTGGAACTTGGGAACGTAGACTCTGGAACATTGAAGACTCTGGAACTCTGGAACGTAGACTCTGGAACTTGGGAACATTGAAGACTCTGGAACTTGGGAACGTAGACTCGGGAACTCGAGAACGTAGACTCTGGAACTTGGGAACGTAGACTCTGGAACTTGGGAACGTGGATCTCGGGAATATAGACTCTGGAACTTGGAAATGTGGAACATGGAACTCGGGAACATGGAACTCGGGAACATAGAATCTGGAACTCTGGAACTACTGCCAGGATCTGCTCCTACCCCCTCTGACTCTTACTCTCTCCTGCCCCTGATTAGTTCTTTATTGGTCTCACCTGCCCCTTGTTAACCTGCCCATGTGTTTCTGATTGTTCCCTGTGTATTTATACCTCCCGTCTTGCTTGTGTCCCTTGTCGAATCATTGTTGTAGTTTGTTGTGTGTTGTTGTTTCCTGCTGTATTCTCTGCCATTAAATCCATTTTATGTTATCTGAGCCTGCATTCCTGCCTCCTGGTAAGCTCCACCACACAAGGTCCGCCGCCACCCACACCGCAACGTGACAAACCCTGCATCAACCTGATGAGAAAATGTAAAATAAACATTATTTTACTATACAATCGCACGATAATAACTCACAGTGCATTTAGAGCAAATCACAGCCTTAAGACATGTGTTGAGCGTGCCGAAGTCCATACTCATGGGAGCATCATGTGAGCACCTGTGTGTGTACACGGGCTTGTATATGTAAGGTTTCTCTATAGGAGCGTCCAGTAGGGAGTGTGAGGGGCCACAGATCTGCCCAAGTTCTCCCCGAGCATCGTTCATGTGGGACGGGTTTTCAAAGTGATGATTCAAAGTCAAATTAGGCTAAAATGATGCCTATGGTGGCGGCCATGTTTCATCAGGTTAAACCTACCGGTTACATTTGTAAAACACGTTAAACATTTCATTATTTAATAACATTTATATAATTTTACGGAAGCCTACACTGTTGACATGTAAAGCAGTTATTAGTTATAGTTTACATTGTCTAGTCGTCTTGATGAATAATAAATGAAGGAGAAGAACGCTGCAGTAATCTCAAACAGCTGGTATGAATGTGTTGTTTTTTACTGCTGTTTATGACACAGAGATGTTTCCCTGCTGCTGCCGCAAGACCTCAGAACCTTCTCTGGACAGCTACAGGAAGTGGGCATAGCTTAAACATGTGCTGTGTCTCACATAAAACTGGTCCAGTTTAATGGCCCCATGAGCTGGACCGAACCAGAACACGATGAGCTACAGTCAGGAAACGCACGTTCGAGAGGACGTAAATCCTAGTGCTGCTCCTCGGTGAGTGTGTGAGTGTTTGTGTGTGTGTGAGGGTGTGTTCATGATCAAGCAGCAGGTTTATTTGCCGTTTCTGGACAAGTGAACCAATCACAGATGATTAAACTTCACAGAAGCTGCTTCCAGACCTGCAAAGATTAATAAAGACAAACATCATTAATGAGGCTTCTGTGAAGAAAGCTGCTGAGTCTGAGGGAGCCTGTGCTGACTCAGGATCAGTCACATCAACACCCCAACCTTCTGCAGTGTTGCTCCTCAGCTGAGAGGCTGCTTCTAGATCTCACCATCACCTTTGTTGTCAGGGAAAGCCCCCCAGTAATGATTAATGATCCAGTTGTTTCAGCAGAGAGCGGCCGGCTTGGAGCAATACACCTCAAACAATATCAGCTTGACAGAACGTACGTGAACGTCATATTTTTAGCTTTTCTAGGTTGGTGTGTCCTCTGGATCAGGAGGAATGAAATCATGCAGGAACATGGAACCCTTACCCAGAATACAGCATATTAATCCAGTCATGAAGCTGATTTATCTCCAGATTTATTTATCTGCAATGGGAATGATGGAACCAAATAAAATAAACCATCATCATAAACTGGGTTTACAGGTTTTGTATGTATTTATCCGACAGGGACAAGGACATGAACACGTCTCCATGCCTTGATGGGTTTTTGCTTTTTACACCAGTGAGAGGAGTCAGAAGAAGGGTTTAGAGGAAGAAATGATGTGCAGGTCTGACCCAGGTCACCTGACCCAGAGACTTGGACTTAACCAGACTCAGGACTGGGGACCCCCTCAGACTGTAACCTAAATGACTTGTGTGTGACTTGTGCTCCAGGTAAATATTACTTTTCTTCTGAATTCAGAATTTATGGAAACTATTCAGTCATTTCATTCATTAAATGGCTTGTTTTAGACTTGAAATTCAAATTTCAGAACTTGACTGAACTTCTGCAGGTCTTAGAACTTCAGACTTGGTTCCACCCCAGATCATTTGTATTTACGTAACCTTTTGCAGCTCTTCCAGGGAGGCACAGACCTCCTTCTGTCCCTCTACCAGCTCCTCCAGAAGAACCACCTCACAAAACTTCTGTTGATGAGGAGGAGCAGTAGACACACCTCCTACAGGAGGGGCATGGAGGGTGTGGTGCATCAGGTAGAGGAACCAAGGACGGTCCGATTCCTCGACATGAAAACTGGAATTTTGGTCATGGAATCAAACTCCAGAGGAAAAGGAACATCGGACTTTCTAATGATCCAGCATACATCACTCTGTCCTGGACCCGACCTGCACAGGTCTGACTGGAGCTTGGTCTTTGTCAGGACAGGAAGTGTGTGTGTGTGTGTGTGTGTGTGTGTGTGTGTGTGTGTGTGTGTGTGTGTGTGTGAGTGGGGTCCTCCTCCACATGCTGCAGGAAGGATGATGAATCACGTTTATGGTTCCCTCAGAAACAAACCCACATAAAGACAAGTTCCTGCAGCCGAGCCAAACACATCATACGCCTCTCATTACTTTAGAGACACTCCTCCTCCTTGTCCCAGCTGAACAGACCTTAATGTCTCCATCTTCGTCCTCGGTGGATTCTAGCTGCTCGACGAGGTCACCAGTCTTCTCCTCATCCTCCTCCCCCCTGCACCCTGTGTGTGTTTGTTCTGAAGCTACAGTCTTCGTTTGTCCCCATGGGATGTGGACGCATCCCACGTCCGGCCCAGGCTTCTGTGCTTATGACTTTCTGTCAGAACCTTCTAGATCAGTGGTTCCCAAACATATTTAGCTGCGCACCCCCTTCTATGTCCCGACCATGTCAACGCACCCCCCAGCCCCCACATCAGGGCATGGCTATATATACCGTAAATCCTCTAATATTAGCCTGTATTCAATTAACGGCCGGGTATCATATTTTGGCCGGTGTCAGAGTCGGCAGAGGTGAATAATGGCCGGTATTTTATTGTGGCCAGGTGGAATGTGGTAACAAGCAAGTACCACAGGGGGGGCGGTTGTGTAATCAGTCTCACTTTTGATTTGCCAGTGACAGACCGCAATTTGGCAGGTGCGGAGACGAAGAGGAGGCGAAAATTTGATATCAAGTTCAAACAGAACGTGCTGATTATTCTGCAGAACACTGGGGAGCAATAGGGGTTGTATGATCGAGTCGACTTCACTATAGTGACTTTTTATGCCTGTCATCGACTAGTCGCTGTCACGTGATAATGACCGGCAAGATGCAGTCCACGGAAAAGACAGCAGCCTGCTGTCAGGTGACAAGCTCCTGCGCTCGGGGGGGGGGGGGGGGGGGGGGGGGGGGCCAACGCGCTGTGCCAGAGCGTCGGTACTGACACCCGCCGTAAAACGGACATTTAACCAAATTGTGACATTTTCCCTCTTGCAATTTAACCTTGCCCTCAACCCCATCCTAACCTTAACCAGCTTGTGCATGCAAAGCTCTGATTGTTGACGCGCTCCAGACATCTGCGTCCTGAGCACGGCCACAGTAACATTATCAAATCAGGTGTCGCCACCTCAAAAACTAATTTAACACGCGATCGTTCATGTCGGCTCATTTCCTTTTATGTTTTCTGTCTTTTATTTGCGCCTGATGCGTTTCGCTGCTATGGAGTGAGGCGCATCACCTTGTCATCCGGTGACGCACCGATCACTGATGCGGCCACCAAGCAGCGCGCACTCCGCTGTTTTTGCGGTCGGTAGATCTTTTAGAACTGCAGTTCAAAGGTAACTCATGAGGTGAATATATATGAACCCAGGTAGTAGTTTCTCTTTAGGATTGAGAGGAGATGCAGGAAGATAATAAACAGGCAGGACAGAAAAGTGGTCAAATAAAAACAAGTTAGTTTTTGTACCTGGTGGTTGCAACAAACAGACACCATTGAAGGTAATCAGAAGTGAGGAACAGAAAGTGAAATAATTATTTTAATGTTTAGAGCAGCAGGAACTCTGAGAGGCTGCAGTCTCATCAGTGAGTTTGCGGCCGCTGCGCAGGGGGAGGGGGGGAGAGGGCTGAAGCAGAAACTACCGTTGTTAAAAGAAATGTGTTTAACTTTGAAAATGTGGGCGCACTTTTAATTGTCAAAATCTCCAGCGAACCATTAGTTCATTTTGCTCAAATAGAAATAGAGGCCTGCCTCTAATTCTGGTCCTCCTTCCAATAAAGGCCTGGAGCTTGATGAGCTTGAGTCAAATACAGGCCCGGGCCTGTATTAGAGGATTTACGGTGCATATATATATCAGACGTCACACTAAACAGACAGGGTTAAAAAATATGATCGACCTTTTTCCCCATCACTTTCATTTTTTGAATAGTAATTAATAAACATTCGATACCATTACAATTTCCTTTGATTTAATTTTAAATAAATATTTAGAGTGCCCAGGTAGCACATAAACAATGCAATTTAACCTTTTTCTTAAAGTAGGAACGTTTAACCTGTGCGGCCAGAGCTCTCTCCTTCCTTCTGCTCTGCATAAACCTGAGCTGATCACCTACTTGTGCGTAATCAAATGTCTATAGGGGAAAAGATGGAAAAGATATAGCCATGAGGTTCACTTTTGCCTCAGACCGACTTATTGCTGTTTTATGGTGTGGCTGAATCTGCGATCCGCTGCCACGCGAACTGGAATGCTGCAGTAACATGAGTTGTGGTCAGGTTCATGAGGAGTCACTGGCTGGAGCGGACCCGACTTTAACACGTCATCCCAAAATAGAAGCTAATATCTTAATTTGACCTTGAATGAAAAATGTTATAAAACCTCTTAAAAGTTTTTATCACGGAAGAGGCAGCGCTCATTTCTGCCTTCAGTCTGACGGCGCGCTGGAGTTTGCGCAGCGTGCACGCTTATTGAATCTATGTGTGTGTGTGTGTGTGTGTGTGCGCGCGTGCGGCACAGCTCCATGAGCCGCTCAAGTCACTGCGTCTCGTTATCGGCGCTATTTAAACCAATGTTGAAAAATTACTTCTGCCCATCCCAGATGTGCTCACTTGTGCTCCCGTGAGCCGTGGTTCTCCTGGAACGCGTCTGACCTCTGACAGACGCACTCTGAACTTCAGATCTTCAGCGCGCTGTTAATAGCCTGAATGGGAATCATTTCTTGATTTATTTTGTTACATCCACAATGTTCTGTGTGTGAGGTTTACAATGTCAGAACACCTGCATGAGACAGGTGTTAATTACAATCTGCCAGAATGACTCGCCACCTTCAGATTCCTCCAACACCGTTAAAAATGATCAAATACGGAACATATCGGCGTGCGCAGGCCAGAGTGCTGAAGCTCGGCGCATTGTTATTATGAAGCTAGGGCACATGTGGAGGACACACACGCAAAAAAATACTTGATTTCAATTACATTTATTGTGCCCACTTACTTTTTCTTAGGCCCACCCACAAATGAGTTTCTGGCTACGCTAACGGTGACATATGACAGACTTCTCTGAGAGCCGCAGCCATTACACTTTTCACTCTGCACACCCCCTAGCGGCAGCTCGCGCAGCCCCGGGGGTGCATGCACCACACTTTGGGAATCCCTGTTCTAGATCGATGTCAGACCAGAACCTTCTCCATCTGCGTTGTCTCGGCTCTTGTTTACTCAGTAGGTTTCTGATGAAAGCCCAGTGGGCCGTAGCTCAGGTGTATGCAGTACCACCCCCCACCGCTGCCATCACACTCCAGATCTTCTCCTTCACACTATCAGACCTCTGGCCTCCCCCACCAGGTCCTGACTCCTGACTCAACACCTCCAACAGCGAGTCACTCCTCCTCCGTAAGGAGGCTAGCTGACGTTCCAGAGTAGCTGAATCAGAACCGACCCGGTGGCGGTCTGAACTTAAGCAGCTCGTGTGGAAGCTGCCGTCTGATTAGTCGGTTAGTTTTTGCCGTTGATTAAACACATACACCTGATGAAGTGCTTTCTGAGTGTTTAAACCATCAAGCTAAATTTAGTTGGATGACCAGATGGGTTACCACGGAAACCATCTGTTTGAATCCAGAAATATTCCGGTTCAGGGCCTTTCCTCGTGTTTTCCTTTATTATCACAGACATTTTTATTATTATTTATTATCTTTTTATTCATTTTACATTAAAGCTTAATCACAGAGCCCTGACTCAAGACACTGAGCATTTGTCTCAGAAGAGCTGCGGGTTGGGAACCTGACAGAGGGTAGCTGGGGCGTGTTCCGGCCTGCGGAACCACGGTGCATCAGAACCAGCAGGCCAGACGGTTCTGGCCTGGTTCTCCTCTTATCTAAACTCATCCATCTGCCTCCTAACAGGACTCAAACACCTTCAGATTTTCACCACGACTCTTTGTTTCAAACTTTGCTTTCATATTTCCACGTTCTTTTAATTCACTCTGAGAATCAAAGAGCAGCGTTCCCAACGGAGCGCTGTGAGCCAACACGTTCATCGGTGTTAATAAGGGATAACTAGCTGTAATCAAATTCACTTGTTCAAGGCTCGTCTTCAGGGGAACTGGCCGCATTATTAGCATTTCTGGTTTTGTCAGGGTTACTCCTGGATCCAATCCAAAAGCTCGAGCTGAGAAAATATTTTATTAATAAAACACAGAAAATCAGGTTTGTAATAAAAGCCTTCAGGTACCAAATACTCGATAAGTTAAATAGCTGTGGATGGTGGTTAATGTTAGCTGCTGCTGGTTAGTGCTAGCTGCTGTTGGTTAGTGTTAGGTGTTGCGTTTTAGCCTAGCCAGCACCATAAGAACCGCTCATTGAGCAGAACTTAGCAGAACTTAACAGAGACCTTCTGGAAGAGGAGACATGCTTGCTGGAGGCTGGAAATAGAAACCATCTCCGATGAATTGAGGATGTTCACCAGGCAGATGATGTGAACCACCTCCTGTAAAGTGCTTAATCATCTCCTCTTATGGTGTCAGGTCTGATCTTCCTGCTGGGAGCTAACCGAGCTCTCGTGTCCTGCTTAGGGACACGTTGTCATGTTTCTGTAATTAATGATCTGCTGCTTCTTCTGAGCTTCAGCTGCACTTTCACACATTTTAATTTTACATCATATTGGTGCTTTGTTGTGGCCCAGGTTGTTTCCATCCATCCATCCATCCATCCATCCATTTTCATCCGCTTATCCGGAGTCTGGTCGTGAGGGCAGTAGCCCAAGGCGAGAGGCCCAGACTTCGCTCTCCTCAGCCACTTGGGCCAGCTCCTCAGAGGGAATCCCAAGGCGTTCCCTGGCCAGGTGAGAGACATAGTCCCTCCACCGTGTCCTGGGTCTACCTTTACGTCTCCTCCCTGCTGGACGTGCCCAGTAAACCTCACCAGGGAGGAATCCAGGAGGCATCCTGACCAGATGCCCGAGCCACCTCAACTGGCTCCTCTCGATGTGGAGAGCCTCTCCCGAACGACCGAGCTTCTCACCCTATCTCTAAAGCAGGGGTGGGCAATTATTTTTTCCATGGGGCCACTTGAGAAATAGAAAATATTGTGGAGGGCCAGGCCAAAAGGCTGGAGTCAATTATGCATAATATTAATGGTATTTATTTATAAAAAGCAGTAAATACCATCGTTTTTTCAAGCTGGTAAGAGTAGACTATATGTTATAAATGAGCAAAAAGGAAAAAGTGAGGTCGGCTTACAAAAATGTGATTTATTCAAATTTCCCAAGGCAATGGTAAACAAAGTGCGCATTTGTTTTTTGTTAAACATTTGTGACTTATATTAGTTAACAGTTTCAGTCACATTCACTCCAAAACACATTTTGAGTTTCAAATATTGTTGGAAAGAGGTTCTTAGCATTCTACAGACACACAGTATTGTCTGTAAAATAAAATCACTGAACTGTGATCTTGAGAAAGAGGTTTAAAAAAAAGTGTCCCAGTTCACTGCTAGTTGCCTACATTTGTGATCCAAACACCTTATTTTGTGTTTTTAAGCGATTTTTTTCTTATTCAATGAGAGAAATCTAGTCTCTGCTGGGCTTTAACGAGTGCATCAAAGTCAGGTTGAATGTCTGAGGTGGAGATGCAAAGCACAGCTGACAAATGATCATCAGTGAGAGAGGATCTTTACCTGGATTTTGTAAACTTCTCTTGGGACCACATAGGTCAATGCGCGTTTGCGAACTATGGACCTCGTACATCACCGCGTGATCCATAAACTGAACTGTATGGCCGGCGGTGAGATGCCTTTGTGTCCACTCGTGGAGTTAACCGCCCACCGACCTTCCTCCTTCTACACTACTACCTCTCGCATGGACGACATCATCACTGCGTACCACCTGCGTGAGTGGCTTCTTCTCGTTATGCGCGTTGGGGACTATCCCGTTTCCTATCCTCTTTGTGCCTGACAAAGACAAAGACCAAAGGCGCCAGGATCCAAGACAAAGACCAAAGACAAAGGCGTCCAAGGAGACCAACGTCCTAAGGAACAAACCCACCTGTGCTTCCGACAATCAAGTCGACCTACGTTCATGAGGAACAAACCCATCTGTGCTTCCGACGATCGAGCTTTGGGCGCGATCCCCGAAACCAAAAGGGGGAATGTTGAGGGTCTGACCTCATGAGGAAATTACTATGCAGTGATTTTCTCCAAAATGACTGTGCTTAAATTGCTCTGAAAAGCAAATAATCACATCAGCGCCAAGAAACTTCATTTCCCATGATGCTTTGCACACGGAAGCATTGTGATGACGTCACCGCCTAGTACCAGAAACACGTTCTGCGCATGTGCGGGAAGCCGTGGACTTTTCCCGCGAACTAAGACCATAAATCTTCAGCAGAGACAAAGAAACCTCGTTCTTTTGCCCAGGATACCTGGCGGTAAGGACACGCTTATCGACGCTCCGACAACTTGAGCACGCGGAAGCTCTAAGAGCCAAGTTGAGCCCACGGGATCGCTGATCTGCTCGTTTCTGCTCCCCTCCAGCTGATGTTTGAGGACACAGAACCCGCGGAGGGAAACAACAACTCCATCCAGCTCTCAGAAACGCTGTAAGTTATAACTCAGCACAGAAAGAAACTTTGCTGTCTCTGTCCAGCCCGTGGAGAAACACTCGTGAACGCCAAACAACGGAGAAAGCATCAAACCGACGGATGACGCCGGAAACTGCGGAGAAAAACGGAGAACCGTCAAGTCATAACAGCGGGGGACGCCTTGCTGCTTTGGTGATCAGGAAACTCATTTTTTTCTCTCCTTTTCTTCTCCCGTTTCCTCTATAGTCTCAAATAAGCAATAAACCGCGTCTATTGCTTAAAAAGTAGCTTCGTGTTTTCCTCTTTCGTCCCAAACACGTCCGTCGGGTCATTTTGAAAGAATAAACTGCTTATTGATCATTGTTTGGTATCTTAAAATGGTTTCTGTCATGGCCAGGCTGAAACTAAAAGATATTAATTTGTGATTAATCTTTTGTGTTGTTTCATGATCTTTTGAAATGTTTTGAGTGATTTAAGGTTAAGTTACTACTGATTCTAAGTGCTTTGGAAGTTAAAGTGCAAGTTGCCACCCACACTTTAGCCAGACAAAGGGGTCAGCCATCTTGTATTCAAGACTCCATTTTGAATCCATACACACGCACACACACACACACACACACACACACACACACACATACACACTACTCCTTTGTGAGAACAAAGGACCCCATTCATACATCCTCCATCACATGCAAACACATCCATCTTCAATCATATCACACGGTTATTATTCATCTATTCCACTGTTTATTCATTTGACAAATTGTTAATTAAATGTTATAAAATTCAGATTTTTGTGTCCAGTAGCTTTGTTGTGTCGAAGAGAAGTCTCTGCTCCAAGGATTCTACGAACTTCAAGAAAGACTGATAAGAGTTTTGGATTCAATTTTTCCCCGGAAAAAGGGGAATGGTGCCCCGTATATCTAAGAATATCTTAATTAATTAATAAATCAGTAAATATTCCCATATTTACAGAATTTATTGAAGAATCCAAAAGTAAGTTGAAGCTTACTAATTGTTCGCTCCTAATAACCCCAACATTTTATTGGTGCGCCGTGTGAGGCTTGGATACACAGAGATTTCTATCCGGCACAAACAAACAAATAAATCCAAAGAGCTTGAATTAAAAATAATCCGTTGTTCAGCCTTGAACCAGCAACAGAGTGGTGCTGATTTCGCTGAGCAGGAAGCTGCATCGAACTCTCACCAGTTACTCAGTGCTTCTTTAAAGGTGCAACGTGTAAATTAATTCTGGTTGACCTTTTAGGTTAAAATTCAGTTTTTCCTTAAAGGTGCATCGTGTAAATTAATTCTGGTTGACCTTTTAGGTTAAAAAATTCAGTTTTTCCTTAAAGGTGCAACGTGTAATTAATTCTGGCTAACCTTTTAGGTTAAAATTCAGTTTTTCCTTAAAGGTGCAACGTGTAATTAATTCTGGCTAACCTTTTAGGTTAAAATTCAGTTCCTCATTAAAGGTGCAGCGTGTAAGTAATTCTGACTAACCCTTTTAGGCTAAAATTAACTGCTAATTTAGCGACTTTAACTCACAGTGGCTATTGTAACTAACTGAAACCTTCACTCAAAGACTGATAACACCTTGTTTGCTAATATTCTGAAGGAATAACTAGCATATTTAACACTGCAAGTGTTGTAAGACGTTGCTACGGCAACGCACCAGCTTTTGCTAAAATACTGAAAGGAATAGTATTTTAAGCATCAGTCACGGCAGTCCGTGCAATTTTAAAACGCTAAAACCTGTGCGCACAAAGGTTAATTTAGTGTTTTTCTGCTACAAAACTAGCAGTTGCTGCCAAAAGGTGCAGCTTTGAGCTATCTGCAGAAGCTCTACTAGGCTATTTTTGGTTCGGTTGTTAAAATGGAGGGACAGAGTAGTGAACTGACCAACTCCCGGCAACCAGGTGGCGCTGCGGCTCACGACTATGAACCTGGCCTACTTTCTGGACAAATATTGTCCAAACTGGTCGCGGTTGCTCGAGAACCCGACTACCCTTCTAGGGATTTCACTGAAGAACAGCGTAGCGACGAGCTGGAAGCTGTAATTGATCAAATAGAAAACCCGGATGGTACAAAACCAATCCAGGTTCACTTAGCTAAGTTAGCCCTGATCCTCTATCAGAGAGAACTCCAACATGATCGAGAGATCATGAAGCTCCAGAGCATGCTAGCTGAAAGGCAGCAAAATGGAAGGCAGAAGGATGACGAGGAGGAAGCCAGCACCGATTCTGGGGAAGATGGGGAGAAGACCCCGCCCCCTTCTGCTGATGACAACAGACAGTGGGAAGGGGGGGAACACCGTGACTCTGAGGCTGAGCCAGAGTGCTCTCCCACACCGGTACGAAAGCAAGCCGGCAAAGCCAACCAGGGTCCGCCCAGGACGATCGCCAAAGACCAATTGGTTTCCTCCACCCAAGGTAGCGAGGGACCGCCGTCCCGCCGTAAAGGTAGGCTACCTCCTGATACGTCTCCATACGATAATCAACAGTATGTGGTGTGGGACTCTCTGGACAGACGCACGCCGCAGGGGAGAGATGAAGCTCATCTGTTCCAACCTTCGGCCCCGTTCCCTACACACACTATAGGGCATTCAGGACCACCTAGGGGCCGAGGGCAATTCGCCCTCGAACCCCAGGTTGGACCACCACCCTCATCTTCACGGCCTTCTCAATCAGTGAGAAGTCGACCAGCTGAGCGGCACCTCTATTTAGACCGCTCCCCCAGTCCACGAAGGGTGCAAGGTGCCGGCTGGGGTTATGCACAAGCCCAACCTGCACCTCCACCATCCACCCATCCTAGCTACTCCGGTATTCGGCATGCCGATAACCAGCTGCAGGACAAAGCATCATACGCCAGTCCGTACCCGGACAAAACGTATTACGCAGATGCCCCAGTTGAAAGACGCAGGCTGCACTACGCAGACGTGCCCCGGGAGGAGGATCTCCCAGGACACCCACGTGACGTGCCAGCAGCCCGCCACAACATGCCGGACCCCGATTTGGGCCCCAGGAGTCAACATTGGGAGCCCAGAGCACACCAGCGATATCCAGCGCCCTCTGAGACAGACCGTGGGTCAGAGTCAGAGGATGACGCGCCGTACCGTGAGTCAGGGCTCCGTGTACGTCAAATTGAATCGCTAGCTAAAGACATAGAACGCTTTGATCCTAACACCAATGAATCCAATGTCGACGATTATCTCAGGGAGATAGAACGTTGTCTGCTTGATCTTCCAGCACCCTCTTCAAGGGAAAAGCTCAAGCTAATTTGGAAAACCACATCTAGAACGGTGCACGGTTTCATGGAAACTCTACCACCTGACATTCGTGATCGGTACTCCTCGCTCTGCCGAGCGTTGAGAGATGAATACGCCACGTATGCAGACTCTGCGTCAGCTACAATGGGGGCCTTCTCCATCAAACACGGGAGGAACGAACCCCCCAGAGAGTATTATCGCCGACTCAAAAGTGCTTATTTCCAAGGTCGAAACGGCCCTGGGCTCGAGGAAGACCCTGCCTTCAGATCCCTGTTCATTCACAACCTGCACGAGTGTGTTCGCTCCGAAGTCTCAATGTATTGTCGGATGAAAAAACTGACAACTCAGGAGATTAGGAGATACGCTCAACAGGCTTGGGAAGCCGGCGGAAAGCCCCAAAAGCCTGACGCACATCACCGCGTCATGCACCTAGCTCCCAACGCCGAGCCGCGTTTGGAGCTTGAAGGCACAGAAGCTCCACCCACTAAGCCAAAATCTGCTAAACCTAGACCTGTTAAACCGCGAGAGCAGTCCCAATCTCCTCAACAGGGGAAGGGGGGTGCTGATGGGCCGCCTAGGTCTGGACAATCAGACAGGAAGTGGCCCAACCAAAACCAACGGCAGGCAGGTCGGAACAGTGGAAGGTTTAAGGAGCGCCGCCCACAGGTAGGTCCCGAACACAAGTCCGCAGGTGAGTACTTGACCAAAGCCGACCTCCAGGAGATGTTTCAGCAGTTCCTAGCTAAACAGAAGGAACAGCTGAGATCTGCAGATGAGACCCCTGCACCAAAGTCTGCTTCTAAGAAGCCAGACCCAGAGCCAACGTCCGCATGACTAGGCGTGGCTCAACCTCCCAGCGTGGCCAGAACCTACCTGATCAGCTGGGGGAACACTACTGGTAGATCACAGGAGTCTCCTGAAATCTACCCCCCAGAGAAACCTGATACTAAATTTCTGAAGTTCCTTGGTGACTTAACAAACCATGATCATGCTCGCCGTTTGTACTGTAGCACCAACGTAGGTGGATGCATACAGGTTGATGCTCTGCTGGATACTGGCTCAGAAATCACCCTGATGTGCTCCACACTGTTCCATCGCTTGTCTGACACCATGCGGTCGCTCGGGAAACCAGTCCAGGTAGAACCCTGTGACCTGAAAATCACCAGCTACACCCAGACCCGGGAGTGTATCACTCACCGGGCGTGGCTGGACATCACCTTCCAAGACATGACTCTGGTTCACCCGTTTTATGTCTGCCAGCTAGACACTGAACCACTTCTCATTGGTCAGGACCTGCTTGAACGTCTAGCTCCCCTCATCGACTGCCAGAAGGGTCAACTGTGGGCCCAGGTGGACACACCTAAGCCCTGGAACCCGGATAGCAGCCGACCATCCTCCATTCTTGAAGTCAGCATAAGTGAGCAGCAAAACCCTTGTTCCAAGGTCATGCCCCTCCCTATGGCTCCCACAGACGATGACCGCCTGCAAAGGCACGAAACCGCTCCTGGAACTCCGCTCCGCGCACATTCATCTTTCCTCTGCTCGCTGAAGAACGTCAGCCTGCAGCCATATGCACCACACATAGTTGGTGGTCTTACCATCAACTGCACCCACATCTCAGATGCTCGCCTTGCTCTTTGGTCTGAAAAGTCAGCCATCAGCCAGCAGACGTTTGAACACCTGCGTCAGAAGGACCCCCTTCTGGTCAGTGTGACACGTAGCCATCGGCTCTTGTCACCTACTTGGCCGCAGAGGCTCCTGAAAGCGCCAGAGGTCTGCTCTCTGACTATCCAACTTGGAGCAAGACAGCTCACACATACATTCAGCATCATACCACAGCTTGATCCACCTGCACTCATTGGAGCAGATCTGCTGGTTCGACTCGGTGCCCAGCTGGACACTTGCAATCAAGTCCTTTGGGCCCGGGCCACACCATCCTCTGAGCCTGGCTCAGAAGGCCCTGAACACTTGCTGTCCGGTCAGACCATTCCACAGGCCTGCCGTGCAGTGGTTGAGGCCAGCACGGTTCTGCCCCCACTGGTCAAAGGAGTGCCTGTTCGTCTGACTCTGATGAAGCATCAGAAGCTGCCAGGCACACAGGCCTTCTTCCAGCCATCACCACACTTCTTGGAGCTCAACTTAGCCGTCTGTGGCACGCCACTCTTGGAGCTGAACAATCGTTCTGCGTACTTGTTGGTCGAAAATCCGACCCGGAGTCCTATCCACATGCCGGCAGGAAAGCCCTTGGGCATGCTGATAGATAGCTCATTCCATGACTTCGAACTTTCAGTCCCCGTGATCGGACAACTTCCGTTGTTCTTGAACGACAGACAGGTTGGTGTAGACACATTCAGTACTTTCCCTTCACAAATGATTACCATCAAGCGGCATGAAGCCCTTCCTGAGGAACCCATTTGCAGTGCAACCTTAGATACTGACGGCGGTCAGTGTCTAACGGTTTTTGCAATAAATACTCAACCCTCTGAGTCACCGGTTGAAAGCCCGGAACATCAGAGACCCTCCTCCTCTGAACCTTATGACGGCTTCGAGGCCGAAGTCAGCCAGCAGCTTGACAAAGCGGATGCGCTGGAGTCAGAGGAGCAGAGAGCAGCGCTTAGAAGCCTGTTCTATGAGTTTCAGTCCGTCTTATCCAGGGACTCCCTGGACTGTGGACTCACAAACCTGCACACGGTTCGCATTCCGACGAACCCGAATGCCCCTCCTACTTATGTACGTCAGTACAAGATTCCCCTCGCTGCTTATGAGTCGATCCAGGAGATCCTCAATCAGCTGAAGGAGAAAAACATCATCAGAGAGTGTAACTCCACTTACAACTCTCCCATCTGGCCGGTTCTGAAACCGACTGGGAAATGGCGTCTCACCATAGACTATCGCGCACTGAACAAACAAGTACCTCTCTCCAGGTGGCCTATGATCCATTTAGATCAGGAGCTAGCCAGAGTCAGAGATGCTCGTTTCTTCTCTACGGTTGACGTAGCCAACGGCTTCTGGACCATGAAGGTTGAGCCGGCGGACCAGTATAAACTGGCTTTCTCCTTTGGAAATCGCCAATATACTTGGAACCGCTGCCCCTTTGGCTACTCTAACTCACCTGCAGAGTTCAACATCTTCCTCCACAAAGCCATGTCAGATGCTGCTTCCAGAGGGAACCTCATATATGTCGATGACATCTTGATGAGGAGTCGAACCTTCGAGGAGCACCTGGCCGAACTCCGTCACGTGCTGCAACAGCTCGCTGACGCCGGAGCTAAATTGGCGATTCTCAAGGGACAGTGGTGTCGAACCAAAGTGGAGTATGTTGGACTGATGGTTGGCCCTAATGGAGTCGAGCCCCAAGCGGGACGCATTAGGGCCATTCAGGACATCAAAGCCCCAGCTAATCTGACTGAACTCAGGAGCTTCCTCGGAGTCTGCAACTACTCCAGACAGTTCATTGAGGAGTACGCTGAAACAGCGAGGCCCCTCACTGAGCTGCTTCGGAACGACACACCTTTCGTGTGGGACAGACCCCAAGAACTCTCCTTCCAGTTCCTAAAACAGAAGTTGGCGTCCGCACCCTGTCTGGCTTACCCAGACAAGGATAAAGAGTTCTACATAGAGGCTACTTTCTCCTCTCACTGCCTGAGCGCTGCTTTGAAGCAGAAACACGATCAGGACATGAGAGTTGTGGCATACGCCAGCAAGCCTCTGAGCAAGGTGGAACTCCAGTTCTCAGACTGCGAGAGAGCTCTCCTCTCTACAGTCTGGGCCGTCGAACACTTTCGTAGTTACATCGGTGGACAGAAAGTGATCATTGAAACGTGTCATCAGCCTGTCACCTTCCTAAACAGCCAGCGACTTCGTGAAGGAAGAGTGTCAAACAGCCGCATTGCGACGTGGATGATGGTGCTCCAAGGATACAACATTGAGGTCAAGTATGGTCAGAACACCAAGCTAGCGCTAGGACAAGGGCTAGCAGGCTGCCAGCACTGTGACTCTGACTCCGTCATGGGCCCCCTGGACACACCTGCCGCAGTCTACCCAACCGCATCCAATCATCGCTACTTTGATGAGAATGTTTGCCAAGGGCTTCCGAAAGTTTACACTGATGGATGCTCCTACCTTCACGAAGGCCAGCTCCGTGCTGGGGTTGGAGTCGTTTGGGTGGACTGTGACACTAAGCAACCAAATCACTACCGGTTGGGCCAAAAGTCTAGTCAGTACGCCGAAATTGCTGCAGTGTTGATAACCCTCCAGCAGGCGGCAGCCTTGGACATCACTCAAATCGTCCTTTGCTCTGATTCAAACTACGCTAGACACAGCTTCATTTCTCACTTCCCCATGTGGAAGGAGAACCACATGAAAAACGCCAGGAACAGAGACGTGAAACACTCGGAGTTATTCCTAGCGTGTGATCTGCTCACCACTGAGAAAGGCATAATGGTCTACTGGAAAAAGGTCAAAGGTCACTCCAGGACCCTAGGTCCAGAGAAAGATGGTAATGACGAAGCTGACCGCCTTGCTAAGCTCGGTGCTGACCAGGGAACCTGTTGGGAATTCAAAGACGAGTGGCTTCCTCCCAAGGCCGTTCACGAGGTCTGTGCGATTACTCGTCGCCATGCTAAACAGGCAGACGAACCTCAGAACATTGGGGTACCCGTGTTTCTAGGCAGACGACCACATGACGCGGACCTAGTCACCATGCAGGAACAAGATCCTGACCTGAAGCTCATCCGCGAGCTTCTCCAAAAGGGCCCGATGTCTAAACAACCGTCACCACCTACTGGCGCAAGTCAAGATTTGGTAAACCTGCATCGTCAACTCACGCACCTGAAACTACAAAACGATTTGTTAGTTTACATGCGTGACGACCACAGCCCGCCGCGCTGGGTTGTTCCACTCGACCACAGAGGAGTGATGCTTGCCTACGCCCACGACACTCCGGTTGGAGGTCACCGCGGAGCAAAAGCTACCCTCGCGTCACTGACAGAAGTAGCATATTGGCCGTCGATGTCCAAGGACGTACACAGCTATGTCCAAGGCTGCCTCATCTGTGCCCAGTTTCAACCCTCCCAGCCGCTTGCTAGAGCACCACTGCAACGCAGGGGAATAACCTTCCCTTGGTCCCACCTGCAGATCGACTGGGTTGGACCGGTTCCCAAATCGGCAAGAGGAAACAAATATATGCTAACTGTAACTTGCAGTTTCACAAAGTGGGTGGAATGCCTTCCAGCGCCAAACGATACAGCCGTCACAACCGCTGTACTGCTGATTAACCACGTTTTCAGTCGATGGGGACTTCCACTCTGCATTGACTCTGACCGGGGAACTCATTTCACATCCAGTGTAATGACGTCCCTGTTTGAACTTCTGGGAGTGGAAGTGAGATTCCACCTCCCCTATCACCCACAGTCATCCGGACAGGTCGAACGGATGAACCGCACGGTCGTCTCTATGCTCAAAAAGTACGTCTGCTCCACTGGGAAGGACTGGGACGTCAAGCTCCCTCTGGTCCTGATGGCCATACGGTCCACTCCACAGCGATCCACGGGGGTTACGCCCTTTGAGATGATGACCGGCAGACTGATGACTCTACCACTGCACCTCCTGTATCACCCAGAGGATGTCAGTGTTGCCACTGCCTATACCGCTCATCAGTATGTGGCAGACTTGAAAACACACCTCAGAGCTACGTTCGCGCACGCTCAGAAGAAACTGGAGACCAACGTAGAAGGCGCTAAGGCCTACTACGACCAAAAGACAACCAGCCGCGAATACGAGGTGGGTGACAAAGTATTCTACTTTCGGTTCGCCCAACCGGCACGCAAACCTAAGAAGTTCCTGCCCTGCTGGTCAGGACCATTTGAGATCGTGGCAAAACTCTCTCCAGTTGCATACAGGTTACGCATCACCAAAGCGAGACAGGAGCCTGTCTACAAATGGGTGCATGCAAACCAAATCAAACCCTACGTCAAACCATCCCCGCGGGTACAGAGACCAGACTCCCCGCAGGAGGTAGACGTAGTCGCTACATAGTTCTATGCATGGAAATGGAAAGGGGGGGAAGTGCACGTTTAACCCACTAACATGTACTAACCGACAAAGAACCAGGCCCCCCCCCCCCCGCCGTCACTTTCACTAACCAAGAGAAACTCCTTCCTAGACCGCTAACAGGATGTACCTACTAAAACCTTACAGGGTACTTTGGAACCTACATTCTGCTCTGATTAATGAATCTCTACGTGCAATCAAGACTTTGTCTGAAACCATACCTCAGGATATTGTGTACACACGAGTGGTGAGAGATTTGATGTAGGACCTGCTCAGGGAAGTAAGTTCCACGCTGGACAGCTTGGTTGAAAGTCGTATTTCCCCGTACTTGGTACCACTGGACCTGCTCAAAGTTAGCTTGACAGCTGCTACCCCTCTACTGTGCACCTTTCACAAATCCACCTAGCGTACAGCCTAGGTAGTGCAATTCCCATTCACGTTGATGCAGAAAATTAGAACTCGGTTTCCTGTTAAACGTTCCCATAATTGTGACACCTCACATCTATAGGTTTAGGTCGATGCTGAACATTGGTATTTGAAAGGACGGTAGGCATTTCCACTTTGAACTAGAAACCTGACACTCCATCACCTCAACCTCGAACAGCCTGACTCAGAGATTGAGATCATGGACGCTTTCCAGGGTTATAACTTTGCCTTCGATTTAGAAATTGACCAACAATTACTGATTGAAGGAACCAAATTTGCTAAGTTCACACAAAACCCGCGTGAACTTACTTTGACGCCCAAGACGCTACATTGACACAGATTATACGACTTTAATCTGCACATTGGTCGCCCTGGGGATGGAATGGCTCATCACGGCCGTGATTGCTTATTCCGCCTACAGGCGTGTTAATAAACTCCAAGATAAGATGCACTTGCTCACCTACGGTGTGCCTCGTAACCGCGTTCGGGGAGACTCCAAGCGTGAATGTACCACACCTGTCTAAAGGGGGTGAGCAACATTTTCTTTGTTATTCTGTAAACCTAAGAGTAGTTCTCATTTTAGTCTACCTCACATTTTTATCTGAGTGTTGCATTATGTCACATTCTTTATAAGCTACACACTGAATGTATTACCTAAGAATGTATTTTATGAGACCTCAAGGTTGCTATGAATTTTCTTGGATGTTATATGTTATATGTTTGTTTTTTTGGGTTTTCTGTATTTTTTTTGTTTCTTACTTGGTCACATATTAACTAGTGGTTATGTGCCGGCCCAGCTCAGTCTGTCAATGACTCTGTCTGACGCACCAGCACATTGTAGTACCTCTTAGTTTTATGGTCCTTGTTTTAGCCCAAAGACTGTCCTGATCCACCCTTTGGACCAAAAAGGGGGGAATCTTGGGACCACATAGGTCAATGCGCGTTTGCGAACTATGGACCTCGTACATCACCGCGTGATCCATAAACTGAACTGTATGGCCGGCGGTGAGATGCCTTTGTGTCCACTCGTGGAGTTAACCGCCCACCGACCTTCCTCCTTCTACACTACTACCTCTCGCATGGACGACATCATCACTGCGTACCACCTGCGTGAGTGGCTTCTTCTCGTTATGCGCGTTGGGGACTATCCCGTTTCCTATCCTCTTTGTGCCTGACAAAGACAAAGACCAAAGGCGCCAGGATCCAAGACAAAGACCAAAGACAAAGGCGTCCAAGGAGACCAACGTCCTAAGGAACAAACCCACCTGTGCTTCCGACAATCAAGTCGACCTACGTTCATGAGGAACAAACCCATCTGTGCTTCCGACGATCGAGCTTTGGGCGCGATCCCCGAAACCAAAAGGGGGAATGTTGAGGGTCTGACCTCATGAGGAAATTACTATGCAGTGATTTTCTCCAAAATGACTGTGCTTAAATTGCTCTGAAAAGCAAATAATCACATCAGCGCCAAGAAACTTCATTTCCCATGATGCTTTGCACACGGAAGCATTGTGATGACGTCACCGCCTAGTACCAGAAACACGTTCTGCGCATGTGCGGGAAGCCGTGGACTTTTCCCGCGAACTAAGACCATAAATCTTCAGCAGAGACAAAGAAACCTCGTTCTTTTGCCCAGGATACCTGGCGGTAAGGACACGCTTATCGACGCTCCGACAACTTGAGCACGCGGAAGCTCTAAGAGCCAAGTTGAGCCCACGGGATCGCTGATCTGCTCGTTTCTGCTCCCCTCCAGCTGATGTTTGAGGACACAGAACCCGCGGAGGGAAACAACAACTCCATCCAGCTCTCAGAAACGCTGTAAGTTATAACTCAGCACAGAAAGAAACTTTGCTGTCTCTGTCCAGCCCGTGGAGAAACACTCGTGAACGCCAAACAACGGAGAAAGCATCAAACTGACGGATGACGCCGGAAACTGCGGAGAAAAACGGAGAACCGTCAAGTCATAACAGCGGGGGACGCCTTGCTGCTTTGGTGATCAGGAAACTCATTTTTTTCTCTCCTTTTCTTCTCCCGTTTCCTCTATAGTCTCAAATAAGCAATAAACCGCGTCTATTGCTTAAAAAGTAGCTTCGTGTTTTCCTCTTTCGTCCCAAACACGTCCGTCGGGTCATTTTGAAAGAATAAACTGCTTATTGATCATTGTTTGGTATCTTAAAATGGTTTCTGTCATGGCCAGGCTGAAACTAAAAGATATTAATTTGTGATTAATCTTTTGTGTTGTTTCATGATCTTTTGAAATGTTTTGAGTGATTTAAGGTTAAGTTACTACTGATTCTAAGTGCTTTGGAAGTTAAAGTGCAAGTTGCCACCCACACTTTAGCCAGACAAAGGGGTCAGCCATCTTGTATTCAAGACTCCATTTTGAATCCATACACACGCACACACACACACACACACACACACACACACACACATACACACTACTCCTTTGTGAGAACAAAGGACCCCATTCATACATCCTCCATCACATGCAAACACATCCATCTTCAATCATATCACACGGTTATTATTCATCTATTCCACTGTTTATTCATTTGACAAATTGTTAATTAAATGTTATAAAATTCAGATTTTTGTGTCCAGTAGCTTTGTTGTGTCGAAGAGAAGTCTCTGCTCCAAGGATTCTACGAACTTCAAGAAAGACTGATAAGAGTTTTGGATTCAATTTTTCCCCGGAAAAAGGGGAATGGTGCCCCGTATATCTAAGAATATCTTAATTAATTAATAAATCAGTAAATATTCCCATATTTACAGAATTTATTGAAGAATCCAAAAGTAAGTTGAAGCTTACTAATTGTTCGCTCCTAATAACCCCAACACTTCATCATTGAAAATGTTTGTTCACAAATGTAGGTAGAGCCGAAGAGAACCAACATCTTCTGAGCATGTCTCCTCAGGTTTGGAAAGTTCTCCTCCTTAAGAGAAGAGTAGAAATCCAGCAGAGATCCTGAATCTCTGCTTTCAAGTCCCAAACCCTCTTCAGCACTTTCCCCAGGCTGAGCCATCTGACAGCTGTGTGGAGTCCTCCAAAAGAGCCACAAACTGTCTGTGATTCATTGCCCGCGCCCTGATGAAGTTTATTATTTTAGTAACAACTTCAGTAACATGGTTGATTTTTAGCACTGACTTGCACAACACATGTTGGTGTATAATTCAATGCAAAAACACCTATTTTTGATCTGCATCGATTTCTGTCACTTTATCTTGCATGCTTTTCAGAAGTCCGACATTTTTCCCTGTAAGATTTGGACAACCGTCGGTTGTGACACCTGACAGTCTCTCCCATTTCAATCCCAGAGTGTCCGTGCACGCATTTACCTCTGTAAAAAGATCCCTCCCTGTCGTTGTCCCTTTCATCGACCGCATTGCTGCCAGCTCCTCTGTGAGCTCCGTTATCCCCCGGACATCACAGCTCTCGTCTAAGGCCAATGAGAAAAAGTCAAAACTTGCCACTTCACGTTGCAGCTGAAGCTCCAGGTTCCTCACGGTTCGCCTGGACAGCGGGATTTGCTCAAATGCGCCTTTTTTTCAGGGCATATTAGTGCGGCAGAGTCCACCATGCACTCTTTGACAAACTCTCCCTCCGAAAGCTGCTTGCTGTTTTTAGCTGTTTTGTGGGATATCACAAAGCTGGTCCTGGTTGCTGCATCCCTGGATGTGTGAAGCTTAGTAAAACAGCCTTGCTGCTTTTGCAACTTTGCTAGCAAAGCTTCAGATATCCGTGCCCTCTCAGCATCAGACAAGTTCTTGTATTTTTCCGAGTGTTTCTTGTCGTAATGCCGACTCAAATTATAGTCCTTAAACACGGCAATCTCCTCCCCGCAAACCAAACACACGGCTTTGCCTCCGACTTCAGTAAAAAAAAAAAAAACTTAGCAGTCCAATTTTTGTTGAAAATCCTGTATTTGGCATCTTTCTTTCTTTCTTTTCTTTTTTTTTTTTTTTTTGCATGAGCGGACATTTCTGGGGCTACAATCACCATGTCAACCACGGGCACTTGTTGCTATACGTATTGCGTCATTGTGCACGTAAAAAACAACTTCAAAATAAAAGCAATGCAGCCTTAGCCCATGCATGAGGTAAAATGAGAAAATACATTTATTTTGTAATTTCCAATTAACCTTACGCGGGCCGGTCAAAGTCAACCAAAGGGCCGTATGTGGCCCGCGGGCCGTAAAATGCCCAGGTCTGCTCTAAAGGTTGGTTTATGCTTGACGCATTTACTTTCCGCTTGGTAATGCGGCCCGCGGATGGAACGTGCTTCACAACTTGCAGCGTTTATGGTTCATGCGGCTTGTCTCTGCGGTGAGCCAATATTCTACCAAACTGTAGGGGGCAGCATGGAGCTCTACGGCATGCATCCAACACTACACCATAGTAGAAGTAAAAATTACTGTTGTTTACAACATGGCATTCCAGCACTTTTTAACAGCGTCCTTGTCTTTTCCGACTGTGCGAGCTATTTCTCTCCAAGAATTATTAAAAACAACAACAACCTCTGCCTTACTAGTTCTTGCCAGTCCGCCATGTTTTTCCGCGTGCTACCGTCCGCGTGGTTAGAAAATTTCCTAGGTGCGCGGTGCGGAAAATTTGGGTCGTGCGGAGGCGCGGTGGAGGGACGTGGTTGTTAAAATGACGCAATGTTGCCGCGCGGAGCCATGCGAACCTCGCAGACACGTCAAGCATAAACCAAGCTTAAAGGAGAGCCCAGCCACTCTTCAGAGAAAACTCATTTCGGCCGCTTGTATCTGCGATCTCGTTCTTTCGGTCACTACCCAAAGCTCATGACCATAGGTGAGGGTAGGAACGTAGATCGACCAGTAAATCGAGAGCTTCGCCTTCTGACAGCTCTCTCTTCACCACGACAGACCGGTACAACGCCCACATTACTGCAGATGCAGCACCAATCTGCCTATCGATCTCACGCTCCAGTTTCCCCTCACTCGTGAACAAGACCCCGAGATACTTAAACTCCTCCACTTGGGGCAGGACCTCATCCCTGACCCGGAGAAGGCATTCTACCCTTTTCCGAATCAAGACCATGGTCTCAGATTTAGAGGAGCTGATTCTCATCCCAGCTGCTTCTGACTCGGCTGCGGACTGCTCCAGCAAAAGCTGAAGATCACGTTCTGATGAAGTCAACAGGACCACTCATCTGCAAAAAGCAGAGACCTGATCCTCAGGCCACCAAAACGGATGCCCTCCACACCTTGGCTGCGCCTAGAAAGCCTGTCTATAAAGGTTATAAACAGAATCAGTGACAAAGGGCAGCCTTGGCGAAGTCCAACTCTCACTGGGAACAAGCCCAACGTACTGCCGGCAACACGGACCAAGCTCTGACACTGGTCATACAGGGACCTAACAGCCCGTATCAGAGTGCCTGGTACTCCATACTCCCGGAGTACCCCCCACAGGGCCCCCCGAGGGACGCGGTCAAACGCCTTCTCCAAATCCAAAAAACACATTTAGACTGGTTGGGCAAATTCCCATGCACCCTCCAGGATCTCCCTAAGGGTATAGAGCTGGTCCAGTGTTCCACGACAAAGATGCAAACCACATTGCTCCTCCTGAAACTGAGGTTCAACAATCCGACAGACCCTCCTCTCCAGAACCCCTGAATAGACCTTACCAGGAAGGCTCAGGAGTGTGATCCCCCTGTAGTTGGAACACACCCTGCGGTCCCCCTTTTAAAATAAGGGGACCGCCACCCCGTCTGCTAGTCCAGTGGTACTGCCCCAGGTGTCCACGCAAAATTGCAGAGCCGTGTCAGCCAATACAGCCCCACAGCATCCAGAGCCTTGAGGAACTCCAGGCAGATCTCATCTACCTCTGGAACCTTGCCACAGTGGAGCTTTTTAACCACCTCAGTGATCTCAGCACCAGAGATTTGAGAGGCCAACCCAAAGTCCCCAGACTCTGCTTCCTCACTGGAAGATGTGTCTGTGGGATTGAGGAGTTCTTCGAAATATTCTGCCCACCGATCCACAAAGTACTGAGTAGAGGTCAGCAGCACACTGTCCCCACTATAGATAGTGTTGGTAGCGCACTGCCCCCCCCCCCCCCCCCCCCCCCCCCCCGAGGCACCGGATGGTGGACCAGAATCTCCTCAAAGCCATACAGAAGTCTTGCTCCATGGTCTCACCGAACCCCTTCCATGCCCGGGTTTTTGCCTTGGCGACCATCCGAGCCGCATTCCGCTTGGACTGCCGGTACCCGGTAGCTGCCTCTGGAGTCCCACAGGCCAAAAAGGCCTGATAGGACTCTTTCTTCAGCTTGACAGCATACCTAATCGCCGGTGTCCACCAGCGGGTTCGGGGGTTGCCACCACAACAGGCACCGACGATCCTGCGACCACTGCTCAGGTCGGCTTCCTCAACAATGGAGGCACAGAAGAGGGTCCATTCAGCCTCAATGTCCCCCGCCTCCCCCGGAACATTTTGAAAGTTCTGTCGGAGGTGGGAATTGAAGCTCCTTCTGACAGGAGACTCTGCCAGACGTTCCCAGCAGACCCTCGCGATATGTTTGGGCCTGCCTGGTCTGTCCAGCATCCTCCCCACCATCTGAGCCAACTCACCACCAGGTAGTGGTCAGTTGACAGCTCTGACCCCTCTTCACCCGAGTGTCCAAGACATGCGGCCGCAGGTCAGATGAAACAACAACAAAGTTGATCATCGAGCTGCGGCCTAAGGTATCCTGGTGCCAAGAGCACATATGGACACCTTTATGTCTGAACATGGTGTTCATTATGGACAATCAGTGACTGGCACAGAAGTCCAATAACAAAACACCAGTCAAATTCAGATCGGGGGGGGGGGGGGGGGGGGGGGGCGTTCCTCCCAACCACACCTCCTCCAAGGTCTCCAAAAAGGGTGGGTAGTCTGAACTGTAGTTTGGTACATAAGCACAGACCACAGTCAGAACCCGTCCCCCCACACGTAGGTGGAGGGAGGCTACCCTCTCATTCATTGGGGTAAACCCCAAAGTGCAAGCACCAAGGTGGGGGCAACTAGTATTCCCACCCCTGCTCGGCACCTCTCAGTGGGAGAAACTCCAGAGTGGTAGAAAGTCCAACCCCTCTCAAGGAAACTGGTTCCAGAGCCAGAGCCATGTGTTGAGGTGAGTCCGACTAATTCCATGTGCCAAGAGCCAGCTTCTGTAGCCGAGGATCAGACCGCCATGGTCCCCGCCCATGTTGTTTTTCTTTATTAATTAGTAAAGCTCATCATTTTCTTTGTGAAATCAATGAAATGATTTTTTCAGCCAGCTGTTGGTTTCAGATAAAACATCTGAAGCTCTAACAGATCCTGTGGTTGATTCTTTTGGACCACTCGGACATGCGTCAGAAAAAGACCCAAGTGGACCTGAATCTGCTACTGCTCAGAACTCCTGATTCACCACATTCCCACTAACGTTTCCTTAGCAAAAGTCCTGGATTTTAATGAGAGCCAGACACAGATAAAGGAGAAAGTCATTAACCTGAAGCACCAATCAGCTGTACTGAACGCTCTTCAGCGTTTTATCAGTGTGGAGGGAAACAGATCGTTGTTTCAGCTAGTGGGAATGTTTCAGGAGGAAGAGGAATGCTGTATTAATACCAAACTGGTAGCCTGCTCGGCAAAATGGGTTTGGTTTTCCATACTAACATCAGATTTGGACACAAAAGTCAGATGGATTTTTCCTTTCAGAGCTGAACGCTCTGACGAACCACAGTGATGCTGCATGGAGCCAAAATGCCTCCGTGATCCACGGTTATGCACTAGGGAGAGCATACCTGGTATCATTAGTGATGACACCACAGAGAAACACAAGAAAAACAGCCACACACACTCAGCTCAGTTTAGACCCAGCCATTTACACAACATCCGAGTTTTTGACCTGCAGTAAAAACTAGAGGGGCGCCACAAGTCTCAGTTCTAGGAACCCTCTATTTTATAATCAAGCCCAGTGTTTCACAGGCTTCATGAGCAGATCTCTTTCTTCTCCTGCTGGGAGTCTCCTGACCTCACTACTAACATCTTGAAAATTCAAAGATTTTGCAAGATTCTCCAAAATCCCAGCTGGAGCCATCTGGAACCTATCTGGAAGTTGCCTGGGACTTTTCTTTGTATTTCTGAACACTAGAACGTGTTGCAACGTGAGACAACTTTGGAATGAGTTGGAGACCAAATTGTGAACAAAATGAAGTTAAAATGTGACTAAAATAGAAAAGCATTTCAATCATTTCTTTATTAATACTTTCTTTTCTCTTCTGACTGCAATGTGGATGTGAGATGAAACAGGAAATCTACAGAGAAGCTCTCGAGACTCACCAGCATTCCTGTGAACTAGATTCCCACATCGGTGGGAACAAAAACTGAATTGGCACTTCTCTACCAGGATATGTGGAGCGTTCCTTAGGAAAACTCAAGAGGTTAAACCTATAAGGAGTAACAGAATTATATCTCAGAGTTCTTCTCTGCCGGTTTGGGAGCTTCACTCCCGATTCCTGGTTGCTGCATCTCAAACAGCTGATTTAAACACACAAACCAGTCAAATTGGTTCTGACAGCCGATGCAAAACGCGAGTGATCACATTTGAATTCCTGTTTTGCTTTAATACCCGCTATTAATCCCACATGAGGCTGGGAATAGCAGCGGATTCTGATGAAAGTGCTGTTTCTCCTCCCATGAGCTATAGCATTCAAATTTCCGAGACATTCCCATCCCTCTCAAAGCTCCAACTCCCGGGTGGATCACGTCTAATGTAACCATTGCCCAGACAATAGATTTGCCTATTTATCACCAGTAATGATGAACCAAAATGCAAAGTGGTGAAACAAAATGATCATAAAAAATGAAAGGCGGTGATTGATGTTGGATGCTCGGCATGCAGGAACGCCGGGGAGTGGAAGAAAAGATTCCCTTCTGGGCAAAAAGCTCAGAGGGAAGAAATTTAAAGCACTTTAATGTCTGTGTCTTCTTTTGTTAGTAACACACACACACACACACACACACACACACACACACACACACACACACACACACACACGCACGCGATGAACTTGCACATGGGAGCAGCTTCGGGCATCTGGAACTGGTTTGGGTCTGTGCTGGCGGTCACTGTCTGGACCAATAGAGACCACAGCTCAGCCTTCCTGATGTGACAGGGCTTCATACATCTGGACTGACCCTGTGTACTGTCTGCATCACTCTCACACACAGCTCTTCCTGAGCCCTTGACAGCAGCGATCATTTCAATCCAATCAGATCAGAGACTAAGATCAAAGGAAGTTGGGATCTTTCCCATCATACCTTCCTGAATGAGTCCTCCATGAGGAATATGGAGCTGCACTGTTGCTGTGCAGCAAAACAAACCAGCTGATATTAAATTAGCTTTCATGTAGGGATTCAGCGTGTTTACGTATCGTCCTCTGTTGTTTTATTGTGAACAACACGTCTCAGAGCTGAACTACACATGAATGTTTGATTTTACTGTACAAACACGCTGATGCCATTTGGAGCTCACACTTAAGATCCATGTTTTATTAACTGAACCAGACATTCACCTGGATCAGGACTGCAGCCTGAATGAAATCTGTTGCTCTTTTTCCTGGAATGTCTTTTCTAAATCAGCTGATTCATGTTTATATAAATGTGGCAGGATGATCAGCAGCTAATGGAGAGCACGAGTCACGGCCGGGGCTCAACAGGTCTGAGCAGCCGGACAATCGGAGAGAGAGCAGCAGAGGAGACTAAATACTGACCAGGTGGGTTGCCTGAGTGAGTGCAGGTGAGTGATTACAGATGGAGCTCAGGTGTGAGGGACAGGCAACCAGGAAGACTGACTGGTGGATGGTACTACCTGAGTTAGTCAGGTAGAACAGCTATGCTCTGTTAAGCTTTAGTTTAAATAAACTCAGGTTTGAATACACTGATGATAGCAGCCTAAGCTGATTTCTAAGCTTTTTTCATAAATAAAACTGTAAAATAAAAACATGAATAAAAACATTTTTAGAGTCTAACTAAAGCTCTTTAGGCTGAGTGCTCTTTACATCTTTATGGCTTCCTGTTAAGATTTTATATTGTCCTTGAAGCCCCCCACCGCCAGTTTACCCACTTAAATCAGGACAATGTCATATTTTAAGGGCCTTTTATTTTAAGCTATTTATCCGTGCGACCATGAAGGAGCGTGGTAAGGAGGAATCATAGATTAGTGAGCACATTTGTTTACTCTAACAGCTGGAGGGAGGCACAGATGTGGCTACAAGTGCTGTTTGTCAGAAAACAGTCAGCTGTTGTCCCAAACAAAGATTACCCACCAGAACCATGATGACCTGGGTGTGTGTGTCAGACATTGCTGCAGTGTTATTTATCTGTGTTGTACAGAAGCAATGGTGTGTGTTGCACAGGCAGAAGGAGTGAGTGATGAAGAGAATGTGTGGGAACTGCAGACCATTTCCCTCAGCTGCAGGATGCAGCAGCATGTGGGCTCAGGTTGTGTTTATCCAGGATGACACCCTTCACATTCATTCATCAACGTCCTGTCAGACCTCCACTGACCTTGTGTGTGTGTTTGTGTGTGTGTGAGTAGATCAGAATTAACTAATTCGCTGCCAGCCGTTTCCTGATCACTAAAGCCCTTCGCTGCTAGCGTTTCTTGCCGTTTTTACTGTTTTTTTAAGAGTCACAGAATGTTGCGTGCTAGGATGATGTCGACACCAAAACAACCAAAACAAAGCGGAGACTCACCTCTTACATGAGGAAGAATATGCACATGTCGAGCATTATCCGTTCTTTCATAATCCGTTGTCGAATTATGATTTGCAGAAGCTTTTCCAGTTCTCGCCTCACTTTTTTTACAGCAGTGGCCCAAAATGATCTCCTGCCACATGGATTTTCTGCTTTCTGATCACGTGACGTGTGACGTACGCTGATGAAGATCGGCTTTAGAGCTGTGATGTTTGTTTTCACGGTGCGTGGGCTCGTTCTGATGCCCACACAGTAACAAAATGCAAATGATGACTTTAGTCGTCATTGGCAGTGAATGAGTTAAGAACTTTTGAAACAGAGGAAATAAATCTAAATTCTTAATAAATAAGTATGAATCTGAATGTTTAAAATCTAAATATGTGAATGTAAACCTAAAAGTCCTGAGATATTCATAACTTTTACAAGATAAGTTACATGTAATTCCATCCATTCTCTTCCTCTTATCCAGAGTCGGGTCATGGGGGCAGCAGCCTAAACCAAGACGCCCAGACTTCCCTCTCCCCAGCCACTTGGGCCAGCTCCTCTGGGTCAATCCCAAGGCATTCCCTGGTCAGCCAAGAGACATAGTCCCTCCAATGCGTCCTGGGTCTACCTTTAGGTCTCCTCCCAGTTGGACGTGCCCAGAAAACCTCACCAGGGAGGTGTCCAGGAGGCATCCTGACCAGATGCTTGAGCCACCTCAACTGGTTCCTCTCGATGTGGAGGAGCAGTGGGTCTACTCCGAGCCCCTCCCGGATGACCGAGCTTCTCACCTTATCTCTAAAAGAGAGCCCAGCCACCCTGCAGAGAAAACTCATTTCAGCCGCTTGTATCCGCGATCTTGTTCTTTCAGTCCCTACCCAAAGCTCGTGACCATAGGCGAGGTTAGGAACGTAGATCGACCGGTAAATTGAGAGCTTTGCCTTGTCTCACTTGGGACTTTCTACCTCCATCTGCCTCTGGATCAAGGACTTCTTGACATACAGACCACAGGCTGTGAGGCTTGGGCCCAACCTGTCCTAAACCATCACACTCAGCACCGGATTGCCACAAGGATGTGTTCCGAGCCCCCTACTGTTTACTCTCTACACATTCGACTGCTACCCGAGCCATCCCTCGAACACCATAATAAAGTTTGAGGATGACACCACCGTAATCGGACATCTCTAGGGGAGATGAGTCGAACTACAGGGATGAGGTAGACAGACTGATTGAATGGTGCTCATTTATCAACCTCAAACTGAACATCACAAAAAACAAGGAACTTGTGCTGGACTTCAGGAGGGGCTGGGGCGGAGCGGAGCCGGGCCCACTCTACATCAATGGAAACCATGTGGAAAGAGGACACTCCATGAGGTTCCTGGGCGTGCGGATATCTGACAACCTCAAATGGACTACAAACACCAGGGCGGTGGTAAAAAAGGCACAGCAGCGTCTCCACTACCTGAGGGTGCTCAGGAGCATCAAGTTGGAGGAAAAGCTGTTGGTGACATTCCACAGAGCCACCATAGAGAGTATCCTAACGTATTGCCTGACAACATGGCACGCAGGGTGCTGAGCAGCAGACAAGAAGGTGCTGCAGGGAGTCATCGAAACAGCGCAGGATATCATCGGCTGCTCTCTGCCGAGCATGGAGGACACTGAAAACTTCAGATACCTCGGCAGAGCCAGAAACATCATCAAGGACTTCTCCCACCCCAGCAACCACCTGTTTGAACTGTTGCGGTCCGGTAGAAGATACAGAGTATACAAAACGGGGACAGAAAGATTCAAGAACAGCTTCTTCCCCAGGGCAATCATCGCTGCTAACAGTTCACAGAAGATTTAGGGAGGATCTTGTGCAATCTACAAGTCATCTTGTGCAATGTACATAAGTCAGTGCAATATATTATGCCTTGGACTATATGTCACCTGTTTCCTTTGACGGTATCTCAACTCACGACTGTATTTCTTTTCTGCCATGACTGTATGTCTTCTTATTTATGTTTATTACATTATTTTTCTTATGTTTATTACATTATTTTTCTCATGTTTATTACATTATTGTATTCGGCACCAAGGGAGTAGCACTCCAATTTCGTTGTACTCTATACAATCACTATAAAGGCTATTCATTCATATTCATTCATTCAATTCATTCTGGCTCAGCTCTCTCTTCACCACGACAGACCAGTATAACGCCCGCATCACTGCAGACACAGCACCAGTCCACCTGTCGACCTCACGCTCTAGTTTTCCCTCACTCATGAACAAGACCCCGAGATACTTAAACTCCTCCACTTGGGGCAGGACCTCATCCCTGACCCGGAGAAGGCATTCTACCCTTTTCCGACTCAAGACCATGGTCTCAGATTTAGAGGAGCTGATTCTCATCCCAGCTGCTTCAAACTCAGCTGTGAACCGCTGGAGATCACGTTCTGATGAAGCCAACAGGACCACATCATCTGCAAAATGCAGAGATCTGATCCCCAGGCCACAAAACAGATCCCCTGAACACCTTGGCTGCTCCTAGAAATCCTGTCCATAAAGGTTATAAACAGTATCGGTGACAAAGGGCAGCCTTGGCGGAGTCCAACTCTCACTGGGAATGAGACCGACTTACTGCCGGCAATGTGGACCAAGCTCTGAAACCGATCCTACAGGGACCTAACAGTCCATATCAGAGGGTCTGGTACCCCATACTCCTGGAGTACCCCCCCACAGGGCCCCCCATGCCCCAAGAGGGATGCAGTTGAATACCTTCTCCAAATCCACAAAACACACATAGATTGGTCGGGCAAATTCCCACACACCCTCCAAGACCCCCTAAGGGTATAGAGCTGGTCCAGGACAAAAAACACTTTGTTCCTCCTGAATCTGAGGTTCAACATTCCGCCAGACCCTCCTCTCCAGAACCCCTGAATACGCCTTGCCAGGGAGGCTCAGGAGTGTGACTGTAGTTGGAACACATCCTGTGGTCCCCCTTTTTTAAATAGGGGGACCATCATCCCGGTCTGCCAGTCCAGTGGAACTGCCCCTGATGTCCACGTGATATCAGCTAACACAGCCCTACGACAACCAGAGCCTTAAGGAACTCCAGGCAGATCTCATCCACCCCCGGGGCCTTGCCAACGAGGAGCTTTTGTATCACCTCAGTGACCTCAGCCCCAGATATGGGAGAGCCCAACCCAAAGTCCCCAGACTCTTGCTTCCTCACTTAAAAATGTATGCAACGTTAGAACAGAATAAGGAATAAGTGTGGTTCAGAGGTGAGTAAACCCCCTAAATTAGGATTAGTTATTAGGATTTAGTAGTAGTAACAACAACAACAACAATAATAATAATAATAATAATAATAATAATAATAATAATAATAATTAGATGAATCTGTGGGTGATTTTTCCGTAAAGGACGACAGGAATTATTAATCTACATAAACAGGTGTGAGCCCAGACTGGGAGTGAAACTGAATTAGGTGTACGGTATTCCAACTTCCCAATAATTCCTCCTGATTTGGCAACACATGGATCTGGATCACTGCAGGAGAGTTGGTGACAGATGGCCGAGCCGGGCGGGGGTCCTTCCTTCAGTAAGTTTATAGATGGACATGCTGTCCAAGATGAAGAAAAAAGATCCATTAGGACTCAAACCTGTGTGTGTGTGTGTGTGTGTGTGTGTGTGTGTGTGTGTGTGTGTGTGTGTAGGGGGTCAGAAAGAGACAAAATGGTTTCTCCAAGGTCACACCCCAGAAGATAAATGAACGTGACTGATGTTTCAGAGAAATCAGCTCATTTAAAAGAACTAAAACACACCGCTTCCCGTGCACTAATGCACGTGCACACCTCTGTGATCACATGATCATGATGGATCTAACAGAAACACCGCAGAGAGAGACTCCCAACCCACGCTGCACACGTCCTTTATTACTACAGGCTAATCTCCAAACTGGGTCAAAGTGAAGATCCTGGGCTGGTACCAGAATCGCCATCCATCCATCCATCCATCCATCTATCCATCCATCCATCTATCCATCCATCCATCTATCCATCCATCCATCCATCCATCCATCCATCTATCCATCCATCCATCCATCCATCCATCCATCCATCCATCCATCCATCCATCTATCCATCCATCCATCCATCCATTATCCATCCATCCATCCATCCATCCATCCATCCATCCATCCATCCATCTATCCATCCATCCATCCATTATCCATCCATCCATCCATCCATCCATCCATCCATCCCAGAGGATGAGTTGAGAGGTCAGCATCACAACTGCAGAGCATCTTGGTCTAACCCTGAAGAAAGTATCCCAATAAAACCACCTAAATCATGTCTCAGTGCAGGAAGACTGTGGTAGAGCGTCGGTATTTTTCTGGTGCAGCTCTTCACCAGAAGGTCTGGGCTGTTATAAGTGATGTAAATGGATGCTGAAGTGCTTTTCTTGGAAGTTTCTATCTGAGTGTTTTTCTGTGAAAGAACCTCTTCTCCTGCAGCTCATCTCATCTGTCTTTGTGTTCCTGCTGAGTCCAGAATAGCTCCAATAATAGTTGCTGCATTATTCTCTCAGCTCCAAACTCATCTACAGACTGCAGGAAAGTGTGATCACAGGCCTCAGCCGCAGAAAAAAAAACAGCATCTCAGTCATTAAATCCAGTTAAACTTCCTAATGTGTTTGTCTTGAGTAAGAAATGGTAACAGATTTGGTGTTTTAGCTGCAGAAGAACAAAAACCGGACTTTATTCAGAGGAGGAGTCCCGTGGGAGCGAGCTTTACAGGGAAATGAGATACTGATGTAAATCATATGCTGCTGACCTGAATATTAGCTCTTTATGTCATGTTTACGACCGCAGACAAATCAGCTAGTCTACCGGATATTTACACCGGGCCTCTGGCAGCCGTCTCGGCCTCACCAGGGCTCAGGTTCACTGCAGAGCTGCATTATAGCTAACCACACACACACACACACACACACACACACACACACACACACACACACACATACACACACACACACACACACACACACACACACACACACACACACACACACACACACACACACACACACACGCACGCACACACACACACACACACACACACACACGCACGCACACACACACGCACGCGCGCGCACACACACACATGCACACACACACACACGCACACACACACACACACACACACACACACACACACACACACACACACACACACACACACACACACACACACACACACTCACACTTATTTATGGTCTGCAGGAGCAACTACCTCCCAACCTCTTCATCATCCCCCTTTTGGGTTTTTTTAGGGTAGGGGAGTGGTTACGTATGGTAGATGGGGGCTGGAGAAGGGGGGGGGGGGGGGGGGTTGCCACCCTTCTTCTTGGTCAGTAGAGTCCTGTCCTTCAACTTAACCCATTACATGCATGTTGGTTTGGTTTCACACCTGGTCTGAGAGGTTCTCCACTCAATAACACCAGAGAAGGAGAAACAGCCGGCTGCTACTACTTCAACTTTAGAAAAATTATCAGAGTCCCAAAAAGAAAATCACCGTTTGAAGTCATGGACAACAAAGATATTTGGGCCTAGAAAACGGTGACTGGTGTTTAGCGCTCTCTCGTTTTCTCTGGTAATGTGTGTTTCCTGTCCTTATGGACGTGGATCCGGGGAAGCTACCCCAGGGGAATTTTCTATGTTTTTCCATGATGTTCAAAACCTCATGTAAAGGCTGATGAGTACATGAGGGTTTTAGTTGTTTTAAACAACACTAGGGTTGGGGCACGTCTGAGGTCATGGGGAAGCTGATTCCATATGTGAGCAGCACAGTAACTAAATGCATCTCCACCATGTTTGGTTCTGACCCGAGGTTCTACCAGCTGATTGTTTCCAAGAGATCACAGAGCCCTGTTGGGTGCGTATACAGGAATGAGATCTGACATGTATTCTGGTCCCATGCCATTGAGTGGTTTATAAACTAGTAGGAGCACTTTGAAATCTATTCTGTAGTTTACTGGTAACCAGTGTAGGGATCTAAGAACAGGAGTGATGTGCCCCGTTCTCTTGGTTCTTGTTAGGACTCTAGCAGCAGCATTCTGAACAAGCTGCAGTTGCTTCACAGCTTTTTTGGGAAGACCAGTTAGGAGACCATTGCAGTAGTCCAGCCGACTAGAAATAAAAGCATGAATACGTTTCTCTAAGTCTGGTTTGGACACGAGACCTCTGACTCTTGATATCTGATGAAGGTGATAAAACGCTGATTTAGTTATAGCCTTAACATTTCCAGAGAAGCTCAGGTCTGAGTCAGTGACAACACCAAGATTTCTAACCTGATTCTTTGTCTTTAATCCCCTGGAGTCCAGCTGATCAGTAACATCCATTCTGTCCTTCTTGTTGCCAAAGACAATAACTTCAGTCTTGTCTTTGTTTAGTTGAAGGAAGTTTGACTGCATCCAGTCGTTTACTTACAGAGTCCAGTGGCAAACAGTCACTAGGTTATAAGGCTAGGTAGTTCTGGGTGTCATCAGCATAGCTATGATAGGTGATATCGTTATTAATTATGACCTGACCCAGGGGGAGCATATATAGATTAAAGAGTAGTGGTCCTAGAATTGAGCCTTGGGGGACCCCACATGTCATGGGTCTCTACTTTGATTGGTAGTCTCTAATAGAGACAACTGAATGTGAAAGCTGAATCAGAAAATGTTTCTGTAGTTTAGGTGCGTCTCTGATGTTACCGTGTCAGAGATAACTACACCCTGTTAGGGTTTAAAGGAGCACGCATGTTCAACGCCATGTGGGTGGGGCTAAAAGGTTGTTCTGTTGATAAATGATGCAGAGGTTTGCTACGACTAGACCATAAAATCAATTCAGATTATTTTCTCTCTTCAACAGAACTTTGGGATTTCCAACCTTCCAGTCTGAACTGGGATTATGTTCCAGTTCTCTGGTTTTCCTGCTCCCTAAAGGACCACAGCGCTCCTGTTAGGATACGTCTGACAAAATCATTCAAGTCAACAAGCTTCAGAAAGCAGGAACCCATCTTGATAGGTGTTTGAGCAGGAGAGCAGAAACTCCAGCGGCATCTCAAACATCCTGACAGGAAAACATCAGCTGAGGAATCCAGATGAGGATCCTGATGTGCTGAAGGAGAGCTCCGGCTGCTTCCTGAAAACACAAAAACCTTTCTGCCGTTCCACTGATAAACCAGCCTCATGCTCTTGCTTTTGTTTACCTTTTCTGTTTATTTAGATTTTTCCCCAACACAGAATTCCAGACTGAATTTTGTTTGGATCTGAATGGTTTATTGGTGCTTTTGCCGATAAGATCTTGTTTGTGGTTCACCAGATAAAAACGATTTGAGATCAAATCTCATCTGTGAGAGTGAGGCAGCATGACGACAGTAAGGACAAACACAGAAACAGCAGAGCTTCAGGTCAGGATGGATCAGCATGTAAAGTTTACCAGGAAATAATAAATATCCTGAATGTTGCAATTCCATCCCATCCCAAATAAGACTTTACCCAAATGAAAATGAAAGCATGCAGTTTGTTTTCAAATGATGCATCAGTGACTGAAAGATGGCCAGATGTGGGAGTTATTGGCTGAAACAGCTGCTGAATGTGAAACACATAAAACACACATTTAAGCCAGAATGTCTAACTAGGTTTCTCCTGACATATGTGGGAGGAGGTAGCTCCGCCCTCTGAGTCATGTGACATTTGACTGCAGAGGTGAACATCCTGAGTTGTTCTCCTCCCTAAAGGGCCTTCAGGGGCCTTTTAGCTGAATTTCATCACCATGGAAACCATTGTTAACACTCGTGCTGCTGCTGAGACTGTGGTTTTGATGCTGTGGGTGTTTTCTCTTGAAATTCATTCATTCATTTTCACGTGTGTCTTATAAAACACAAACTGGAACAGCTGGCCTCAGGTGAGATGTGTACCTGTCGGTTCCATTCCCCAGCTTTGTGTGCGTGTGTGCATTTATGTGTGTTTGTGTGTGTGTGAGTGTGTGTGTGTCTGGCTTTAGCTCTGCTACCCCCCCCCCCACACACACACACACACACACAGATATAAACCTAACGATTGTTTTTTTCATGAGCTAAACTCAAGCATCTGAAACTTTGTCTGCATACACAAAAGACCCACAACTCTCAAATATTGTGCTGAAATCTCTCTACATGTGTGTTAGTGAGCACCTTTACCAATTGGTGGGGCAGAATACCAGTCAGTATCTGGTGTGGCCACCATTTTCCTCAAGCATGACAACACATCTTCGTCACATAGAGTTGATCAGGTTGTTGATTGGAAAGTTGGTCCACTCCTCTTCAGTAGCTGCGGGAAGTTGCTGAACATGGACAGGAACTGGAACACGCTGTCGTGTACGCCGATCCAGAGCATCCCAAACATGCTCCATGGGTTACATGTCTGGTTACAGGATGCAACAACTGGGATGTTTTCAGCTTCCAGAAATTGTGTCCAGATCCTTGTAATATGGAGCCGTGTGTTATCATGCAGCAACATGAGGTGATGGTCGTGGATGAATGGCACAACAACGGGCCTCAGCTTCCCATCACGGTACCTCTGTTCATTCAAGATGCCATCAATAAAATGCACCTTTGTTTGCTGTCCATAAAATACACCTGCCCATACAATTATCCCACCGCCACCATGGGCCACTCGTTCCACAACGATGACATCAGCAAACTGCTCACCCACACAACACCACACACACAGTCTGCCGTCTGCTCTAAACAGTGAAAACCGGGACTCATCTGTGAACAGAACACCTCTTCAATATGCCAAACGCCATCGAATCTGAGTGTATTCCCACTCAAGTCTGTTACGACGACAGTTTGCAGTCAGGTCCAGACCCCGATGAGGATGACGAGCATGCAGACGAGCTTCCCTGAGACGGTTTCTGACATTTTGTGCAGAAATTCTCTGGTTATGCAAACCGATTGTTGCTGCAGCTGTCCAGGTGGCTGATCTCAGGTGATCCGGAAGGGGAACATGCTGGATGGGAAGGTCCTGGACTGGTGTGAGGCTGGTGTGAGGCTGGTTGGATGTAGTGTGAAATTCTCTGAAATGCCTTTGGAGATGGCTTATGGTAGATAAAAGAACATTCATTTCACGGGCAACAGCTCTGGTAGACAACCCTGCAGTCAACGTGTCATTCGCACGCTCCCTCAATGGTTATGACATCTGTGGCCTCATCCTGTTTGATCAACCTGCACAGGTCAGGATGTCCTTTTATTGTGGGCAGTCTAAGACACACCTGAACAGTATTCATGCTGTCATCAGCCCCTTGATATGCCACACCTGTGAGGTGGGATGGGTTATCTTGGTAAAGGAGAAGTGCTCACTAACACACATGTAGACAGATTTCAGAACAACATTTGAGTCATGGGTGTTTGTGTATGTAGACAAAGTTTCAGATGTTTGAGTTCATTTCATGAATGCCCTCTTCCATTTTATTCCTTCTTCTTCTCCCGTGTTCCTAATCCTGCTTCAACTTTTCTTCCTCTGGATCCTGATTTTCACCTCTAATCATGAAAATTTCCCCTCTGGTTTTAACAAAACAAGGTGAGCCCAGAGGAGCCAGAATGTTGACTCGGTAACAGAAGAAAGATTTAACAACAACAACAACAAAAAACAGGAACTCGGGCAGCAGCGATCCATCTAAAAGACATGATGTCCTACCAAGAACAGAGACACAGGACTGTTTCTAGTAGGAGGGATGAGGCACGACATCAGAAAATACCAAGTCACAAGGTAAGAAAAATGAGCTGACTTTGGGAAGAGCTGGAGAAAAACGTGAAGATGAATTTTATGAGAACATCTGAAGTTTTTCTCTTCTTCTGCTCTATGAGCAGAGCTGTGTGTGTGTGTGTGTGTGTGTATGTGTGTGTGTGTGTGTGTGTGTGTGTGTGTGTGTGTGTGTGTGTGTGTGGGTGGGTGTGTGTGTGCGGCAGCACTGTGAGCAACAGCTGATGATTAGATTCCGGAAGCGGTCGGCGGCGGCGACGGAGGAGATGATTGTGGTCGTCTGAACATTTGCAAGAGAAAATCTTTGGGATGAGAAAATAAGAGGCAGTTAATTGGGGAAATAGAGATGGAAGGAGGTGGAGGAAAGGAGAGCGGGGATTACAACCAAATGTCACTGACAATTAATTTTCCATTGTACAAAGGCAGAAAATGAAGAGCGACATAATCTGTTCAAGTCAATCAGATTTTAAATCCCTGTGACAAGCACAATCTATGATGAAGTGCCAGCTTCGTAGGCGAGCATCTTTAATTAATCCACTTCTTCTTGTCATCACTTTTGCTTCCTGGAAATGGCTAGAAGACTTGTTAGAAAGGTGCCTTTAATGCTGAAATCACAAAAAGCTGAGACGTCTGTTTCCATTTTAGTGAAGAACTAAAGTTCTTTGTTCTTCCCCATCCCCAATGCTCCTGATGGGCTGGTAACCAAAAACACACCTGGACACCTGAGTTTAAACCCTCTTCTACAATATACATTTGTAATAATTCAGACTCACACAAATGACGTGTACTCTGGTCTGCGGTCATCCCAGGGTTGGCAGCAGAAGCTTTCTCTAGATGTTTGAGACTTTTAGGTAAGGATGAAAGTCTTTCAGGTGAGCTCTCACCTGTGCAGCTCATTCAGCCTCAGACACCTGACGGCTCTGATGGTCACAAGTGTGGATTCATTCAAACAGGAGGTGATGATGATGGAGGTTCTGGGTGATGGAGGTACCCAGGAAGTGACACAAGTCCAGCATCATGATGGGATTGTCAGACAGGGTTATGGGGGGGGGGGGGGGGGGGGGGGTGCTTCCTAAAGTCCACAACAACCTCCGCTGTCTTCTGGGTGTTTAGCAGCAGGTTGTTGTGTCTGCACCAGGACACCAGCCGTTCCACCTCCTTCTGTAGGCAGACGCATCCCTGATGAGTCCGATGACGGTTGTATCGTCTGCAAACTTGATGAGCTTGACAGACTCGTGGTTGGAGGTGTAGCTGTTGGCGTACAGGGAGAAGATCAGAGGGGAGAGAACAGAACCATGAGGAGAACCGGTGCTGATGGTCCACGGGTCAGAGACATTTTTCCCCAGCCGTTGTAGGTAAGTAATCCACTTTAACAGGTAGAATTTTACTGGAAATGGAAGTTAATGAGCCTTTGCAGCTCAAAGGTAAAACTATGAACGTTGGTGATGCTGGTCTTCTTTGCGCCGGGGCCGATGGTTCCTGAACCCGACCCATCTGGAGGTGTTTAGTCTCTCTCTCTCTCTCTCTCTCTCTCTCTCTCTCTCTCTCTCTCTCTCTCTCTCTCTCTCCAGCTTTATTTACTCTGCTTATCTCCCCTCTGAAATCAGCCCAGAGCTGCTCTGTTTATTCAAATATGGCTGCAGCCATCAAACCCTGCAGCCATTTGTGTCTGGCTTAACAAGCCAAAACCACATGTTTGACTTTTGTTGGGACTCTCACCTACCAGGACCAAGCCAGGCTAATTGCTTCTTCTCCCTGGTGGTGCTCCCTGTTTCAAAGCCATTTTCTCCACCATTCTCAGCCTGCAGAGGTTTCTCTGGACATTATTGTTGGGTATTAATTCTTGTGAAAAGCTAATTAAGTTTCTGATTGTGTAAACCTCTGTTCAACAGCTGGTTTTGTCTTTGAAAACAGCTAAACACAATTTTATACACGAACAGCAGTTTAATAAAAATGCTTTATGTCAGAGAGAACATTGTAGCATGAACGTGTTAGCATGTGGCAAAAAACGAGCTAACAACAGAAATTATTTTTATTGATGATTTTTACTGTTAATTTAGGACATTTTATACTAAAGCATAGTGATTAAAAACACTTAATTTAATCTGAGGTGCTTCTAGAATTAATAATAATAATAAACTTAATAATAATAATAATAATAATAATAATAATAATAATAATAATAATAATGTAAAATTGTTGTGGCATTCTTTGTTGTTTTTTTGTTTTTACATTGCCATGAAAATGGAATAAATGTTCTAATAAAAATAACTATTATAATAATAATCAGATTCACGCTCTTTTGGGTCAAATCCTGGACGAGCCCCCAAAAATGTTCTGGGTCATGCATTCAGGCATTAAAATCTCCAGAAGAAATTTAAATGCTTATGATGAAAATAAGAAAAGACACTGACAGCCCTGAGCCAAAAGCTGCTCTGTTCTCTAATCCTGAAACCCAGAGGGACCCAGAGGAACTCGGGGGACCAGAAACAAGTAGCAGAACTGCCAGGAAGTCTGTCGGTGTGTAGATGGGGCTCATGTAGGAGGAGCCTGTTCTGGGGTTGTGTAGTTCCTCAGGAGACACTGCTCGGAGCAGATCTTTTTACTTCATACATGATTCAAAACCACTAAATAAACAAGGAAAATATAGAATTTTTGGTAAACAAAATCAAGAGGAATTAAATCTTGATGGAAACAGTCTATGTTACAATAGTGCCTTCACCACCTATCTTGCAGTAGAAAAGTATTTCAGAGTAACCAGAAGCAAGGTAAAGGTAACGTCTGAAGCTTCCTTTAATCTGCACTCACTCATCGTGTTTTTGCAGGATTGTTTTTGGTGGTTCTGCTCCAGAGTTGTGCTTCAGACTGATAAGGTTGTTAGAGGAAGTCCCGTCCCAGTGTCAGAGCGCCAGTGAGGAAACGGGGTGGGAAGGGGGATGGATAAGCTGCAGCCTTCTGCTTTAGCTTCAGTCAGTAGGTCCATGTAGCCCAGAATCATCCTGGAGGATGGAGAAGACCCAGTTTACCTGTCTGGATGCTCATTGGTTAAAGGTCTGATCAGCTGCTTCGTTCAGTAAACCAGAGCAGACATTGGCTCGGTCTAATGCATGGAATCCTCAGCATTCCTGCTGTATGCAGACGACATGTTCATGTGAGAACCACAAAGGAGTTAGGTTACCCATTCCTGACTCTAACCTGATTTGTTGGTCATAAATCTGATTTAGTTGAGCCAGGATCACGGACCCAGGGAAGGAAAATCACAGCTAATCACGTGATCACCACTTCCAAACATGCCCGGGAATCTCCTGAAATAATCCCCTGCTAGGACTCTCACTCTTCTTCCGTGCCGTTTCAGACATGAATCAGGAAGAAAACATCAGATAATGATAATTTATGTTCTATGGCAACATAAATATACAAAGGTGGCACTTTTCCTCAGGAATCAGTTGTAGAACAGATTCCTAAAGCAGCGTTCCCATGGGAATGGGGTTTGGGGAAAAACTGTGGTTTAACAAACACACTTAAAGAGCTGCATGGTGGTGCAGTGGTTAGCACTGTTGCCTCACAGCACAAAGGTTGCAGGTTCGAAACTCTGCTGCGGCCTTTCTGCGTGGAGTTGAGTGTTCTCCCCATGCATGCGTGGGTTTCCTCCGGGTACTCCGGTTTCCCCCACAGATCACAACATGCCCTATAGCTTATAAATTGTAAGTCGCTTTGGATAAAATCGTCTGCTAAATGAATAAACTTAAAGAGCAAGTTACCCCCTACCAGATTATTACTCCACTCCCACTTCCTGTTTGAAAAATGCAACAAATGCTGTTGCCTATAGCAGACTGAGAGGGCGGAGCCACTAACAAATACACACACACAGACTCACAACAACATTGTGACATCATGTCATACCAGCTAACATTCTAGGGTACCTCTTAGCCAATAGCGATGGCAGATTTTAATTCAACTGCAGTGCAGAGTTTTTACCTGACAACAGCATAACACTGACTAAACACTAAAGTGCTAAACTACTGACTACACGTGTCAGCAGCACGATTAGACACGCATTTATGTAGTTTATCAGAAAAAAAAGTTGATTTGGGGGTGACTTTCTCTTTAAAGCCTAGTAGTGTGCATGCACATGGAGACATGATGCAACAGATCCAACAAAAGGAAGGAACACAAGATTATTTAATGAAATTCTTTCTAATTAGTAGTTTTATTTGAGCCCCCCCCCCCCCCCCCCCAAAAAAAATCATGGTTTTTGATGATTTGGATGAAATAAATAAAACAGAATTTGAGGAACATAGTAACACGTGTTCCCTGGAGTCTGAACCAAACCAGTCTCATGTCGGCTCTGATGAGGTGTGGCATTACCTCAGAAACGTTTTTTTCATTAAAACTAAAGGTGTGGAGCTAAAATAGTGTTTTATTTAGTTTTTATTTGATTTTAGATTTCATTTGATTGTATATTTTAGCATCCACAATCAGCTGTGAGGCGACAGCTGCCTGTTTATCAGATGTTCAGTGGTTTGATTCCCAGATTTTCCACAGGGAAGTAACAGGACTCTGGAATTTCAGATTATTCTATTTAATCCAAGAATTAGATCTAAATGAAACAGTCACAGAAACGTACAAGCGCCTAAAGAAGGACAAACCTGTTGTCACCTGGTAAATAACCTCTAAGAGCTAAAATCAAACTCAGGGATGTTTAGAGTCATGTAACCATGGTTACTTAATGAAGATAAATTCTGGTTTTACCGTGGGAAGCAGAAAGGCGTTAAGTAAAAACCAGGAAACAACAGAGCAGAAACAATAGGAAAAATCTGGAAAATGTGACGAGTGGAGCTTTTATACTGAGGAAAGGGATAACCAAACAGGGACAGGTGAGCAGATGGGAAGCAGGTGTGCATGGTAATGACTGCGGAGCTGGGGAAAAGACATCATGACAAAAACATGCTTAAAAACCTGGATGTGTCAGGAATTCAGGAAAACTTCTGTAAAAATTGGTGCCAAAACTGATTTATATTCATAAATATTCCTTCTGTTCCCTAACAGTCAAGAAAGCATAATTCAACAAACTCCAGAGGAAAGAGAATTGGGTCGTTTTTATCCCACTGCTGTTATTATAGTGAAAATCCTCCTAGTTTAATATTCTAATTATGACAAAAAAGTATGAAAGTTCCCGGTTCTGGACAGGGAGTCTCTTTCCGTTTGTCCCTCTGCACCATTCAGGCAGCCTCCTGTAAACGGGAACATGTTCTTGTGAAGTTCTTCTGTCTTTGTCTTATTTTAGGTAATCACTAAAATCTCACAGCTCTGGAGCAAAATCTCTGTCCAACGTCCAGACAGTTAGGTTTACTGATCAGCATCAAGTCAGACGGCATCATGGCTACTGTGGTTTAAAAAACAACAACAATAATGATAATGTAGCGTAGCAAAGGCCTTAAAGTCACCCATCATTGAACTGTCCAGCCGGCTGCTGGGAACACTGTGTGCTTCTTCATACCAGAACACTCTTGTTTCTGGTTTCAAGCCTTGCCATCTAGAGACATGGTCATAACTAGCTGCCTGCTCACGCTTGTCTGGAGAAGATGTGACTCTTTCTAACTTTAATAAACCATCCTGTTTTGTCTCATAAAATGGTTTCTTCACTTTTCAGGTCAATTACAATTATACATTATGTGATGAATGTTTTATCTAATGTGATTTAATAATGGCTTGACTGTTTTACAGTAATGAATGAATCAACAGAACAGTTTTTTCTTGAAAAGCCTTATTTCAGATCTTAAAGACACTAAATGAGTTTATTAATTAGGCTCTTAATAAAATAGAAGATCATGTTTCTGCAAAGTTTATTCATTGTCTCAGTTGATATTCCTTTAAATCATCATGTGGCGGTGCCGGACAGGTGCGTCCAGGGACGAAATTTTGATTTCAGAAGTGGGGGGGGACACAGCAGGCTTGTGCGGATTTGGGGTGGGGGGTGTTATGTAAAGACCCCTTGACACGTCACGTGCCCATCTCAATAATTTTTCCATCCTTATTGAAGTGCAGTTTTGGCTGTTGACAATGGATAGGCCATTGCATTTATTGTTTTGGGTCTTTTTTTATTGTTTTTGGTGCAACATTTTCTAACAGGGAGTTAGATTCCTTTTTTATTTAATTTTTGTTTGTTATTTTTATTCATTTAGAAGTTCTTGTTCTGGACATTTCAATGTTAAATGAAGGTTCATTTGTTGCATTTTAAAGGGTGTACTTGCATTATTATGATATATTAACATTATATTAGTGGTTATTTTGGTCTAGATAATGTTGACAATGATATCGTTTATCATCAACAATTTGTTGGACAAAATATCGTCCAGCAAAATGTGTTACTTTCCCAGGCCTAGTCAAAAGTATAAAAATTATTTATACATAAACGGTCCCTCCTGAGATCTGGCCGTTTGTTCATTTGCTGTGTTAGAGGACATGCTGAACTAATGTTTTACACATGATCATCACCCTAACATTTGAGTGTATAAAAACATATTAAATATGTTTTTTCCCTTAAAAGTGTTTAAACAGTTGTTGCATTTCAACACACAAAAAATAAAAGGAAAAAATAAGATAAATCTAATGAAAAGTGTACATCTTTGACATTAAGCTTAAAAAAATCTGTTGACGATGATGATACTGTTCATTTTTCAGAGCTTTTTAATGTGAAAATATACATTGCAATAGATAAGTTTACAATAAAGTTAAATGATAAAAGTTTTGAAGTTACACTTCTACTACTACTAGTAATAATAATTATGATAATAGTAATAATAAAAATAATAATAATTATAATAATACGAATAAATTGTGTCTGAGGAGTCAGTTATGTGGAGGAGATGAGTTTGTAAAAGTTAGTTTTGAGTATGTTTGTGAAGGAGGAGGTGAGTCTGAGCTTAATGCAGGGGTGTCACATGTTCCAACTTATGTTTAGACTTTGAAAGAAGTCTCTTATATCCACTTTTCGTTTTCTTGACATGCTGCCTCCTGGCTGTGCCTAACTACCAAAGACTCACAAATGAACACTTATTCAAATGTTATGTAATGGAAGCTGAGCTGAGCTCTGATATTACACAGCGTCTAGTTGACGATGTGACTCAGTACCGGTGTTCCCTAGCGGCTCCAAACTAGCAAAACAACGTGAGCACGTTCTGACTGTTTACAACTTGAGTGACAGCAGCAACAGCCAATAATACGTTAGCAAGTATCAGCAGAGCCAATAGATTAGCTTTTGGGTGGGTCTAATAGTAAACCGGTTTCCGTTTCGGTCCTAGTGCTCAACCAAATCCATTTAATGGAGCGTAACATTGTTTTTGGACGGAAAAAAGTGCGGGGGACCAAAACTGCCTTTTGAAAAAGTGGGGGGGACATGTCCCACCCGTCCCCCCCCAAAATTACGTCCTGGAGAATCCCAAGGCGTTCCATGGCCAGCTGAGTGACGTTGTCCCTCCACCGTGTCCTGGGTCTACCTTTAGGTCTCCTCCCGGTTGGACATGCCTGGAAAACCTCATCAGGGAAGCGTCCAGGAGGCATCCTGACCAGATGCCCGAGCCATCTCAACTGGCTCCTCTCGATGTGGAGGAACAGCGAATCTACTTCGGGCCCCTCCCGGATGACAGAGTTTCTAACCCTCTGGTACTGTTACTAGTCAATTATTGAAAATGGTCTTTTCAAAGTATTTTAAATAATTTCATTTAAATAATTTATAAAAAGGACTCGAAGGAGCATAATTCCTGTTTGTACTGCAAGGGTTCCAATCCCGGATGAGCCCCCACCTGAATGGAATAAATGCACATACAAATATAAACATTCTAAAATAATAATAATCTTAATAGTAACAAGGTCAGAATAATAAATATCTAATTGTTGATCTTCTCAGCTCAGGTACAGGCGGACACCACCTGGTTCTCCATCTGAACCTCTATTCTCATCACACATGTCACAGTAAACCAAAATATGTGCATTGAAATACACCTGAATAAGATGATTCATCTCTATAAACATCTGATGCCAGAGGCTAGATGACCAGTTTTCTCTTGAAGTCCTTTTCTCCTCCCTCTTAGACCTGCTGAAAGAGGAGGTGAGGGATTGAAGTTTAATTTCCCTGAGAAGATCCTTTCCACTGTAATGGAAACAGGTACCTGACCTGGAAATGAGACCAACACACAGGAGTCTGCTGATGTCTCCATCCATCTCAAACGGTTTCAGACACCATAAAACAGAAATGTGATAAATAAAACCATATTGTCCTGCCAACTGCTGCACTTTAGGAGTTTAGATCTGAAGTATGGAGGGAATATTTCAGGATGGGAGTCCAAATGATGTCATACATCAGTCACACCTCGACCTGATCCTCTCTGGGATCCAGGTGGACTCTGGGAGAATCAGAACCATCCACTTTCACAGTATGACGAAATCCTGGTCAGGGCTCAGAAAAGAGGGAGGTGTCTAACCAGGGAAGTGCCCAGGATCAAACAGGATTCTCTGAGGACAAGGATGGTAGCCTTGAAGACCAGGTTAGTGGACCTGAGTACCAGGACGGTGGCCCAGAGGAGCAGGGCTAGACACTGTTGGATCTTCTTCATGTCTCCTCTCAGCGAGATGCTGGAGCTTTAGGAGTTTTTTCTACTTTTTGTTTTCATCACAGTTCTAAAATTCAGCTTTCTTCATTTCGCTTTCATCGTCTCAGAACGTCTCCTTCACCAAGGTCAGTGTGAACGCAGCTCTCTGATGTCCAACACTTTGATCAATTAGGAATCAAACTCATGATTATTTCATCTGAAACTGAAACTGATGAACAAAAACAATTTTATCTGTAGATCCTGATGCAGCTGAAAACACAAAATCATTTTATTATAAGGAAACAAATGAGATGTTTGATCATTCTTCCTGACTGAGGAGCCATTTTCTTCAGCCTGACCACGTTCATAAACATCTTCCTGCATCTTTTGGTTTATTACAACCCTCTGCTTGGAGGCTTTTCAGTGTGAAGGTAACTGGAGCAGCAGATTAATAATAAAGCAAACCTTACATGAGATCCGGAAGCTGGCGGGAGCTCCGACCTGACAGATGATCCGTCCCACAACGTCAGGCAGAATGACCCAGAGAGGTGATTTCTTCTCCTGATCTTTTTGTCCACCATCTGACTGAAGCAGGAACTCCAGCTCTTCAGAAAAACGTTCAAACTTTCAGTTGTTGCTGAAACTCTTTTATCAGAAGGATTTTGTATGTGTTTGATGATCAAAATAAAAGCTGAAGCATAAACTTTCTGTTGTCTTTTCTCTCTCAAACCTTCAGAAGGAAGACAAGAAAACGAGACAAGAGGGGATTTTTGTTTCTCTGAGTTTAAGCCACAGAAAAGCATGAAAGGAGAAAAGAAAGGGAGCCATCTTTTATTTAGCGCCTCCAGATAAAAATCACAAGGCACTTCACAAAAACAAAAACAAAACAAAGTATAAAAACTATTTTTTAAATTCACATACAAATGTTTTTTTATATAAAAAAATAATAAAAATGGTGATTAAAAATGCGAGGAAAGGGAGAGAGGAAATGAACAGGAAAGGCGGAATAAGAGCAGAATAAGGAGAAGGTGGAGATGAAGGTCCCACCAAAGCCTGAACAGGTGAGTTTAAAGGAGACCACTGAGTCCACTGATCTCAGGCTCAGGGGGAGAGAGTTCCAGAGTCTGGGGGCCACAGCAGCAAATGATCTGTCACCTTTGGTCTTTAGCCTGGTGCTGCACAACCAGTAGGCTTTGGTCACTGGACCTCAGGGACCTGCTGGGGGTGTAGGGACTAAGAAGATCACCAATGTAAGATGGTGCTTGTCCATGTAAGGCCCTGAAAACCGGAACCAGGATCATTAAATGAACCCTGAAGTTCCAGTGAAGCTGGAGGAGAAGCGGGGTGATGTGGGTGTGTTTGGAGAGAGAAAAAGAAAGATTTCTAAACAAAAACCAACAGTTTTTCTGGATTTGTTGGATAAGACGTGAAAAACGTTTAACCAAGAGTTTGGTTTGCTTTCACACAGGAGCTTCGCCATGCTGCTTTACACCTTCCAGAGCAACGACGGGTGATTACATATTACTGTTGGTCCTACGGAAACCTCATCTGTTCTGAAATATACGTCATCACCTGGGAAATACGATGCTGGCATTCCATTAAATCCTGCCTCCACCCATTTATAGCATAACGCTGGATTCCCGCCAAAGCCCGTGGAGCACGAGTGAGAAGAATGCAGCTTCTGAAACATTCCTGCCAGCGGTGAACTGGTCAGTGGGAGCACCGGGACATTTCCTGGTGGCCTGGCCGCTGACTTGGCCCACTCAGGTTTCTAATAACAAAAATCAGCACTAACCCAGTCAGATGTTATGGAGCGAAGTTCTGGTCCAACAGAACTCTAAAACCTGCTGTGTGTGATAAGCACTAGCAGGTACACCAAACACACACATGCTCGCTCACGTGTTACAGTCTGATACACGGGACCCCCAGGTCGATGGAACCCTTAATGAAGGATGGGGTGGAGGTGGTTAAATGCACTCATCATCTCTTCTCTGGTGTTTTCTTTCCCAGCATTATTTCATTTTCCTACCACCCACCTCCTCCGACTGCATGGGCCAAAGGTGCACAAACAGGGAGGATCATGGGCCGGAGAACGGCCTTCCACAGTCCAAACAAACAGGCGGATAAAAGCAGCAGCTGCCGTGGAGCTCGTTCACTAAACGCTTCTTTCATCTGAGCAACAAAAGAAAATAATAAAGTGGCCCAATTAGTGACACACTCACCCACAACCAGCGGCTGTTGCTCCAATTATCCCGTTTATCCTGGTAATCAGCCACAAAGACACAGGCCTGTGGGAGGTGAGACCAGGTCACATCGCTGATGGTAAAGTGGTAAGTAAGTAAGTAAGTAAAAGTTTATTTTTAGAGCGCCTTTCACAGACATAAATCACAAAGCGCTGTACAACATGATAAAGATCAGGGCAAATACCTCTAACCAATAAAAACATCAGCAAAACAATAGCAGTGATAAAATAGAAAATAAAATCATGAGTATAAACAAAGTGAAGGTGTGAACCCGAACAAAGCCATCTTTTAGAACATTTAGGGAGGGAACGCCTGGATGAAAAGGTGAGTTTTTAGATGATTTTTAAAGACGTCTACAGTGTTAGAGAGACGGAGATTTGAAGGTAGACTGTTCCAAAGTCTGGGTGCAATAGACTGAAAGGCCCTGTCCCCTTTGGTTTTCAGTCTGGTTCGAGGAACAGCCAGGAGGTTTTCAGATGTGGATCTAAGGTTCCGAGAGGTGGTGTGTGGGGATAAAAGCTCAGATAGGTAGCTTGGAGCCTGCTTGTTAGGAGCTCTATAGGTCAGGACTAAAACTTTAAACTGTATTCTATTCTGGTTCAGGAGAAACAGGAGGAGCAGGAGGAGCAGGAGGTGCCACTGCTGAACAACATACAAGGAAATAAAACTTGTAATCAGGATTCAATGGGACGTCTTTCCGGAAGGCCTTCCTGCTTTAGATGTCAGTCAAACGCAGCGGAAGTCCCAAAGACGGATTCTGCAGAAACGTTTCACTGAAGGAGAAACCAGCCCAAGTGTGAAGGATTAGGATAATCTGAGCCTCCTGGTGGATTAGATTAGCAGGTTGTAATTCTGGTTAACTTCATTAAACTGACAGAACCCAGAGAACCCGGGAGTCCGAGATCGGACCCGTCGGTCCAAACTGAAACACATCAGGAAGTCAGCGCAGGAAGCGTCTTCACGTCAGACCATGGACGTCACTAGGATTGAGATATAGGGGGGGCTTAGCCCCAGGAGCTTGACCTCGAACGTTTTTTGTCACACCCTGCAAAAACTTTGTCAATTAATTAATTATCTGAAGAACATTTAACAAAACCTATTATTTTATCACTTTCTTTTCCTTTCCTACCTTTGTGCATTTTCTCTCTTCTTTTTATAAAAAAATAACACTTAATCAGTTCATTAGTGGGGTCTATGTTGAAGAAAGATTTTATGTAAGTCCATTAAAAATGAGATATGTTATATTTCCAAATAAAGCTATTCATTTCAGTCTACTGCACTTAACAGGGGGAAATGTTGTACTCATTTATTTAATTTGTTTAATTACAACTTGATTAATTATAAATGTTACTGAAATATGACAATAAAGAACAAATGAATAATTGTCAAACTTTTATTCTGCCAAATGAGTGTGCAGTTGACAGTTTTAATATATGAATAACACTGCTATGATATGGAATAAAGGAGTATGTAATTAACAATTACAAGAGAAAATAACAGTATATATAAAAATATCCAGCAAGTAGTAGAACTTATCTGAACTTAATGTTCACTCCTAAACAGAAAACTGTTCAATTTTGCTTGGGAACTTTGTGCTCAGGTAAATGCTCATAACGATGCGCTCGCCGGTGTTTTCGCTGTAGATCACTGACCTTGACCATGCAGATCTCCTCAGCATCAACCACCTGGTCTCTCTCCTGTTCCTCACTCACTCTCTTAAAAAATCTTTGTATATCCATCTAGCCAACACATTGAAAAACATTTTCAATTTCTAATGCCAAGACAAATGCTGCTATGCCATTTAGTTTTCACTCACGATAATTGAAACTGCCATTGGTGGATAAATGGTACAGAATATGGACAACTGTTAGCCTATGTTTGGTTGCTCATGATGATGGCATTTTCCATAACGTCACATCGAACTGCCAAAATTTATGTTAAAGTTAGACGAGTACAATATCTCCTTTCTTTACCATAGGTAAACGTAGGAAATATTAAGCAACTGACAACCCACATGGAAAGAAGTCATAAACATATAGGTTTTAATATATGTTTTGATGTAGCTTTTGAATATATGTGACATATATAAAACTGGCTGTCTACTATATTATAGATACATATATGTACCTATAATATTATATATATATATATATATATATATATATATATATATATATATATATATATATATATACATATATATATATTATGGAAAAAATATATAATATAGAAAAACGGTCAATAATATACACATTCGGCCATATTCTGATTCAGGTTTTTAGTGTGGAGTGATTTTTGTGCCACCAAGCGTGCAGTGATCAATCTGCAAGAGTAACACCTGCTCTGCAGTCGTATGCGGCCCTCTCTCTGCATGCTCAACTCTGTCTCTGCCTGCACAAATCTCTCCCTGCTGTTGCTCAATTTGCAATTAACAAAGCAATGTAGCCTCTCCGTCAGCCAATCAGACAGCTCTCCATTATGCAATCAAAGCATGTCCAGGAAATACTGGCAGGAAAATTGCACTTTTTTCAGATAAAGAGGACTTAATATAATTATATTTAATTAGGTTGATTAACCCTCCTCTTTTCCTGGGACATTTCCACTGTTCACTTCCTTTTACACATCAAGGGATCATTTATGTCTAACCAAACAGAGAAGAAACACTTTATATGTTGAAATTAAAAGTCCTTTTTAACTGAAAAGAGTGCAATTTAACAGTTTTAGGAATAGGCAATGTGTCTTTTCTGGAAGTCAAATATGGTCACCCTAATCATGACACATGAATTACAACAAAGTATCTTGTAGGCAGTGGATGGTGACTGGTAGCTAACCAGCAGCAGAAAGCAGTTCAATAAGCTGTTAAATGGGTGTTTTTCTGTAAAGCAGTATTTCCTGGACATGCTTTGATTGGATAAAACAGAGCTGTCTGTGATTGACTGGTGGAGAGGCTACTTGTTGAGGAGAGCAGGGAGAGATTTGCATGCGCAGAGACAGAGTTGAGCCCACAGAGGGCTGCAGCTCCTGCACACAAGCGCAGAGCAGGTTCTGTTTGTGCAGACTCATTACTGTACGCTCAAGTTGGTGGCACTAAGTCACTCAATGAACTGGCTGGCTCGTTAATCATGTCACTTCAGGGGAGTTTTCCGACCATTTTACTTGACATCAAAGCTTTTCATGATGGTTTGCTGCATGTAAACATGTAAACATGCTAGCGGAGTTAGCATTAGCATGTCGGTGCGGTAGCATTTTCCTCTCTCTGAAGTCTATAACCTTGAAATATTAACGGTGTGCTGCTGTTGCTGTCTTACCCTAATGTGATGTTGAGTGACTTACATGAGCGCTGAGCAGGGTTTGCTCATCGACATATAGGTTTTGCTGTATAACCCCGCCCCCTGACTTGTCAACAAAGCTGCGGGCTTAAGGAAGTGGAGGAAGTCCTTTCTTGATACTTCCTGTGTGTGATGGTGTAGTTCTATATTCATTAATTATTATTTCTGTTACAGACTAAAAAACTCATGTACCAACTACACATGTCGTGATTGTGTTGAGCATGTAGATGTGAACAAATAAAAAAAGTTAACTGAAAAAAAAATAAAATAAAATAAACCAAAATGATAGGGGGGCTTGTGATTATTTTAGGGAGGCTGAAGCCCCCCCTAAAACGGACCTAACGACGTCAGTGCGTCAGACCCTCAAACTCAGGAGAAAAGCTCAAAGCTGGAAAGTTTGTGTGAAAAACAAGGCCGACCCGATGTGACCCGGTGGCTCCCTGGCGTGCAACTTCTTACCTCATTTCTGACACCTCCACGGTCCCGCCCTCCTCCAGACTTGGAGGGCGAGGATAAACGAGAGGATAACACCCTCTCAGGGTCATCCAGCCTTTGAACGCGTCCCTCTGATGGTAAAAGCACTTCCTCTTGTTTGTTATCTTTAGACAGAAAGAATGAAAAAGCTGTTGGCCGAGAGGAGGATGTGTGACGGCGCCCTGGGCCAAACTGGATGGCAGCGATAGCTCCGGCCCAGCTGGAACAATAGGAGCTCCATGACATACCCTCCATCAACAGCACCCAGAAGAGGCAGGAGCCTCTTTGGGAGTGCTCCCGGTGACACGCAGCGCCACTCACAGACAAAAAGTGGAAGGAGCAACGATGAGGGAAGCGCTGGTAGCGAGTCTGCTGGGATTGGGCTGAAGATCCAGAACCACACAGCACCTGCTTCTGCTCAGAGAGGTGCCGTCTGAATCTGTGACGATGTCATCTACGAGTCTAGCAGTCTGACTATGCAACCGTTCAACCATAGCGCTGAAATTTAAACATAAACAACAATATACTTTAAATTGTTTTTGTTATGATCCATCATGATGCCATAATAACACAAAATAGTGGAGTTTAGGTAAATCAGGTGAGAAAGCTCCACTCCTTTTGGAGCTCTATGGCTCAGCTAGACCTCTCAGTTTAAAATGGAGATTTTTGGAATTTTGATGACATTTTTGTTTATATTAAAATGTCTGAAAACTAATAAAAACAGTAATCTAATTTTCATCTCAAGGTAATGGTTCCTGAGGAACACCTGGGGAACACTTGAGGAACACCTGGGGAACACCTGAGGAACATGTGGTGAACACCTGAAGAACACCTGCGGAACACCTGAGGAACACCTGGGGAATACCTGAGGAACACCTAGAGAGCACCTGCGGAACACCTGAGGAACACCTAAGGAACATATGGGAAGCACCTGAAGAACACTTGGAGAGCACCTATGGAACACCTGGGAAAAAGTGGTGAATACCTGAGAAACACCTGAGGAATATGTGGTGAACACCTGCGGAACACCTGAGGAAAACCTAAGGAACATATGGGAAGCACCTGTGGAACACCTAACGAACACCTGGGGAGCACCTGAAGAACACTTGGAGAGCACCTGCGGAACACCTGAGGAACACCTGGGAAAAAGTGGTGAATACCTGAGAAACACCTGAGGAACATGTGGTGAACACCTGAGGAACATGTGGTGAACACCTGAGGAACACCTAAGGAACATATGGGAAGCACCTGTGGAACACCTAACGAACACCTGGGGAGCACCTGAAGAACACTTGGAGAGCACCTGCGGAACACCTGGGAAAAAGTGGTGAACACCTGAGAAACACTGGGGAACATGTGGTGAACACCTGAGGAACACTTGGGGAACATGTGGGGAACAGCTGACGAACACCTAGGGAGCTTCTGAGGAACACCTGAAAAGCACCTGTGGAACACCTGAGGAACACCTGGGAAAAAGTGGTGAATACCTGAGAAACACCTGAGGAACATGTGGTGAACACCTGAGGAAAACCTGGGGAACACATGAGGAACACCTGGGGAGCACCTGAGGAACGTCTGGAGAGCATCTGCGGAACACCTGGGGAACATCTGAGGAACACCTGGGGTACACCTTGGGAACGCCTGAGGAATACATGAGGAACACCTGGGAAATAACTGAGAAACACCTGGGGAATACCGGAGGAACACCCGAGGTACACCCGAAGAACATCCGGGAAATAACTGAGGAACACCTGGGGAACATCTGGGGCACACCTGGGGAACACCCGGGGAACATCTGAGGTATACCTGAGGAACACCTGAACATCATCTGGGGAACACCTGGAGTACACCTGTGGAACACACGAGGAAAACCCAGGGAGTCTGCTCCTGCTTGACTTTAGGACTTAAATCAAATGAAAAGACTTCCCAGAGGCTGCTGTTCCATAGTTTCCCAGCTGTCTGGAGCGTTATCCCACCATCGGATCACTTGGTGTTGGTTTTCATTACACCAATATTCTGCCAGAGCTCTCGGTGACCTCCTGGGAAGTCCCCCGCCACAAAGCTCGACAGGTAAAGATCATCTGTGGCAGCCTCAGTAATAAGATATGTGATGAACGTCTGAAACAAAGCTTTATGGTTCCTCCCAGTCATGGCGTGCCGGAGATCTCCAACAATAATTGATTTGTCAGCAGAAGGAGAGGGAGAACATTCCCTGACAGACAGGAAGCCTGAGACGGTATCTTCTGCTTCACAGTGAAGGAATAAGTGACATCCTTTTTACTTTAGGTCCATAGAGCTCCGGGAGTTGCCGTCACTTCTCCCGGCATGCCGCAGTTCAAATCGAAACGGCGCCATCTTGGCCCACAGCTAGGCTATTTGTTATTGTCAGAAAACTCAATCAGACAGGAAATATGGTAGATTCCTGTTGTGCCCCAGGATGCCAGAACAGATGCAGACAAGATAAGGGAAGAGCCGTCTACAGGATTCCCCAAGATCCGGAGCGCCGCAAACGTTGGATCATTGTAATAAAACGCGCTAGTGACCGGGCTAAAATGAAGCTGTGGGATCCCGAGAGTAAAGGTTTTCGCTTATGCAGTGACCGCTTCATATCAGGTACTTAAACCAACGTTTCCTCAACTGTAAACTGTATGGTGTTTATTTTAAATGCTTTTATTACGATTGTTAGTGGGCTTCCTAAACTTATTTTGGCGTGGCTTTTTCTGTCTTATTACTCATAGCAACAAGTAAACATCACGTAAAACGTTGCCTCGTGATTTCTGCATGCTGCCGTTTACGTGTTTTATGATCACAGTAATTAACCGGCTAAGCTGTATTTAATTTTTAACCAATGGCTGATCAATTGTCAGATCACACATAAAAAGCACTTTGGATTGCTATTATCTGTCTCACCGAGACAGATCTCAGACAGATCCTGAGACGCTCCTGCCTGACATATTTATTTTATTCATGGAAAAAAAATCTAGTGATTTCTCTTGGTGTTCAGTTTATACATTCAAACCGCACAGCACTCTGTTTAAACTGCTTACATGTAAATCTATGTTATTTGTGTTTTTGTTTAATTAGTTTCATAAATTATAAATGTTAGGGCATCTCAAATCCGGTAAGAAGTCCGCTCCGACAACTTCTGGCGTTTTTAAAAAAAGTATCCCAGGGGCACGGTAAGGGTCGGAGATGTTTAGTCTATTTAAGTTCTGACTATATAAAACGATTTCTTCGGTTTTAAAGTGTGAAGTAAACTCCGACGAAGTAAAATCCAAACTGATCCCGTTAATTTTGTTTACCTTTGTTGCCTGCCAACATGGCGTCTACTCTCTGAGAACCACGTGACGTCCAGAGCTCTATAGAAGCTAAAGCTCGAGGATGCTGGGATGTGAGATGTTTTTATCCCAAAAAATGATTCCCACACAAATATTCCCACCTTCCTGCTTTAGTCTAATGCAACCTTCCTGTAGAACTCTGGGGTCGGAAACAAATCTACTGTCCTCCGGGATTCTGGGATGGCAGCTCAGACCTGATGGTGTCCCTGAATGACCTCAGGAAGAGGGTCAACTGGCTCATGATCCTGATTCCAGTATCGGGGAGAGGCTCACCACTGGTGGTCTAGCCTTTTCCCAGGAAGTTTTACTGGACTTCTTCACCAGGAGGAAGTCCAGACCATCATCTCTCCACCTCCGTCTCAGAGGAGGATCTAAAGTGCTCCTGTGACCTTTGACTCCCTCTGGCATCAACTGACCAGCTTCCTGGTTCCTTACAAGATAAAATACCCAGGGACTGACAACGAGTGTTTAACTTCACGGTGGAGTTGGGTTAGGAGGATGAGAGGGCGTTAGTGCATTAGGGTAGGGGTGAGAGTGTTAGGGAAGGGGTGAGAGTGTTAGGATAGGGGTGAGAGGGTTAGGGTAGGGGTGAGAGGATCTGGGTGCTCCTCCTAGCTTCACTCAGACGTGTGGCTACAGCGGAGTTCCCACTCAGGCTGAGAGGAGCTCTTTGGAAAACCAGAGGGATTAAGAGTCTGTGGGTCGCCTCCAAAGTAGAATCCAGAATCTGCAGGAGACACACTCAGGAAGTGGAGACAGGAACAAAAATATCAGTTTGGCAGCAAACATGGAGGGTAAATAAAAATAAAGTTAGGAACAAACAGGAAGATAAATCTTTCAGAACTCGGTGATTCACAACACGTCTATATATGATTTCAGGTCAGTTTAGTGAGGAGTATCATCTTCATAAATCTCTCTGAAAAGACGCCAGCGCCGGTTGGTAAGCAGCATCTCAGCAGCACGACGGCAAAGCTGCTTTCCCAGATCGGATCCACTGAGACGGTTCTGAAGGAACCATCTGGGTTTCTATTCAGGTGGCCTCGTTTTCACCCTTCATCTTCGCAGCTGAGTCGTTTCAAAGTTCCTGTCTCCTGGGACACAACAGCACACAGTGTGTGTGTGTGTGTGTGTGTGTGTGTGTGTGTGTGTGTGTGTGTGTGTGTGTGTGTGTGTGTGTGTGTGTGTTTCTTTGAAGCTAAGATGTGCCCCTTGGTGTACTTTCCCATCGTCTACAGGACAAGGTTCACATCCAGCTGCTGAAGAGGCTCCTGGTCCTCTCTGGGTTTGGAACTCTGTTGGTTCACAGCTGTTTTCCTCTCTGGCACAGAATTCCTGAAGAGCTCACAGCTTCCCTTTCCTTGATAGTTTTGAGGGAAGTGGAGGGGAACGAGCGGTGCGAGCGGGTAGGACTAGGAATTCCATTAATCAGCTCCTGAGGACCAAACCAGGTCCAGTGTTGCACATGAAAGCCCAGAGTTAATGGAGACCGGGCCTCCAGTTCCCCTCTGAGACATGATGTCTTCATGATTCTGTGGCAGGATGGATTTAAGGGATGTGTACCGAGTATGAAACCTGTCTGGGGTCAAAGTTCACCAGCAAACACACACACACACACACACACACACACACACACACACACACACACACACACACACACACACACACACACACACACACACACACGCAGGTGAAACTGCACGTGTTTGTTGGACATGAACCTGGAGAAGGTCCTGATCTGAACATCGTGGAGCTTGTCTGGGATCACATGGAGAGACAGAAGGACGTGTCCCACTGCTGGGGCAGCAGAAGCTCAGCAGGTACAGCAGGTTGTCCAGTAATCAGAGGGTTGTAGATCAACTCCAGCAGAGAATGCTGCTGTTGTGTCCTTGGGCAAGACACTTAACTAACCTTGCCTGCTGGCGGTTGGAGGGAGCGGTGGTACTAGTGTTCAGTGTGCCCCAGGGCAGCTGTGGCTACAATTGAGCTCATCATCACAAGCATGTGAATGAGTGATTGTGTTGTAAAACACCTTGGGGGGTTCAAGGACTCTAGAAGGCGTTATATCAAATACAAGCCAATTATACTAAGAGACAGAAGACCAGATGGAACAACATACCAGCCCAGGTCCATCAACAGCTGTTGATGGAAATCAATTATCTTCCAGTTTTTGCTCCATTTTTGAGAGATTTTGAGAGTGGACAGCAGTTTTTCACAGCTGTCTTAAACATCTGCACAGTCCACAGTGTTCTACCACTGTGGCTACGCTGTAGCTCATCACCATCGCCGCTAGAGGACTGTGGTTTAGCAGTTCTCTAGCCCAGGCCCAGTTTCACCAGTTTCCTGATCAGTAGGAACACCATCATCCAGATCTCAGAATTCCCAGGAATGATGTTTGGTTCCTGAAACTGAGTCTGAAGTGCTACCTGCTTTAACTCCGTGTTTCTTACACTCAGGTGTGTCTGTAATCTGGGTTCACTTTTTTCCATAATCTGGTAATAATTAGCGTTAATTACCCCCATGGCTCCTTTACAGCTCAAACAGTAGGAGAATGTGAGCCAATCAGCTCATGTTTTCTTTGACGCCACCTCCAGTCAAACGTGTTCGTCCTATCACAACCCAGCTGAGAGTGAGTCAACACTTGAGATCAGGAGCGGAGTGACACCATATTAAACTGGGGATTTGTTAGGGATTTTATCAATATGTTTATCAATAATCCCATTTCCTGTAGTGAAGAGAGGAGACAATGAGCAGACAAGTCAACCAGTTATAACTGCGGCACATGCATGAGGCAAAATGCCCCGAACATCTGATCCCAGAGTTTATTTAAACAAATAGATAAGAATGGGAGTGAGGTCAATGTGTGAGGGAATGTGTGTGGGAAGAACAGTGTGTGGGTGTGTCTGAGTGTGAGAATGCTTCAGGACATTTGTGAATAGGATTAAAGCAATGCAATATAAAATTTCCATAGCAGGATTATAATCCGATCACTTAAGTGTGATGTCCCTTTTTTTTTAGCAGCGGCTTTCATAAAACACACCGAGCCAGCATATCAGCGTAGCACGCCACCTCCATGCGTCTTATTAAAGCGCTGTGACGACTCCGGCGCACTCGGTAGTGATACTGCTGCACCGCCTGACTGAATGAAGATTACAGCTTGGGGCAACAGAGGGTGGTATCAAGATCACGTGTGGAATTAGCGCCACGCTCCGGCCGGCGGCTAAATGAGCACGGGTGTGAGTTTAGCTTGTATAAACAGAACAGCTGAGATGGTACACGGTAGCTGGAGCTCAGATCACCAGACTCTTCACGGAGACTGTGGAGGACCGACACCTTTAGGAGACCTCTTCAGTCACAACAGCACAACTAATGTCCAAGGTAAAAGGACGTCTGTGGCAGCGCAGGCACCGCCACCACACCCCCTCACCACCATCACGTATTATTTTGTGACAGCACACAATGGCGCCACATTACGGCCACACTCGTGAACGACCACACGCTCCCTGCTGCTGTCTCAGCTTTGCAGCAAATTGGCGACGTGATTTATGAAAGAGGGTACTGGTTTATAAAATCACCTGCAGGTCTTTTTAATTCATGCCAATTCTAATCTCTGTTTGATATTTTATAAGTATCCCTAACATCCTATTCCTGTCACTCATTTCTTTCCTAACTCCTTTTCCTCGTCTCTCTCCGGTTCCTATCGTGCGTTTCCCTGCCAGCTTCAGGAAGTTCACTCACTCACATTTATGATGCCTTTTTGCCAGCCTTCCTAACGAGGCCAAGGTTGTCATCTCTGTCTGGTATTTTCCTTAATGTCCGAGGCTGGATATTAAAACGGGCAGAATCCGTTCCCTCTGAGGCAACATTCACACTTTTGAGCCATTAGCCCCGAGTGGAGCATTAGACTTCTCTTTAAAGGGCCTCTGCATCTGGTTTGAGTTAAAAACATCATAAATGTGAGGTGAATATGTGCCAAAGTCCTGACAGACAGATGGTGCAGTAATGATTTTCAGAGCCGGGTCGAGCCGGCGGAGCAGGAAGTGGAGTGGTCCTGCTCAGACCCACGCCTCAGAGCCCGTACCGTAGCTAATAACCTTCAAAAGATAAACTGTCTTTCTCTTAGCCTTGGGGGGGGGGGGGGGTGGGGGGGTGGGGGGGGATGATGACTAAATTGCAGCTATATTATTTACATGGCCATCTCTCCGGCTGTCTGTGGGGACACTCGGAGTCCTTTTCATTTCCATTTCTGCTGACAGCTTCAGGCTCATCTCTGAACTGGCATGATTTGCTGTTCTGCCTCTCCGTGTTTCGTCTCAAGCTGAGACGCTCGCTGGATCCACACAGACACACTTCCCTACTGGATGCATCATTTCTCTCAAATGCACTTTTCCACAGCCCCTCCCCTTCTGTTCCCACTCTGAACGTTTCTGAGGCTCTCCGAGTGGGAGTTGACCTGAGACGAAGGCAGCAGGATGAAACTCGCACAGTTCAAACATTTTACAAGACGATTTATACCGAGATGTAAGGATGTAAACACGCCACGATCAGACCCTCTGACCCCAGCTGGTAAAGGAAAACGCGACGGGAGATAAAACAATCAGCATTCCTCCTCCCAGCAGGACAAACTTCACATTCCTATCAGCAGTGGACTTTAATAAAACCAAACTTAATAACCAGGAAATGCCTAAAAATACTCAGAAAATCACGAACAGAATACATGTACCTTCCTCTAGAAGCAACACTTTTTATTTTTGTACAAATAAAAACAAAAACAAATAAAAACAGTGTTGATGTTTTGACTGAAAAGCTGGATAAGAAGAGTGGAAAGACCCAAGGTCAATTCAAATGTTCCAGCTTCTGCTAGTGGCTCATTAGGATCACTATGGTAACCAGCAGTGGCTCTGTAGGGTCACCATGGTAACCACTGATGCAGAAATGGTAAATAAAGGTGCTCTAATACAGATGAACTTACCTCTGGCCTCCCAACGATCCACTTCTTCCTGTGTTTACGGAGAGAAGGAGAAGCCGAGATGAGAGGCAGTAGGAATGGAGTGGCGGCGGCTGGAAGGGTAAGACGAGCACCGCTAGGCTCTGACACGCACACGTCTTTCCCGACACCATCGCTTCTGGAAATCTAAACATTCCACCTGATTGTGGAGATGAAGAGAAGGCCCAAGGGTGAAGCCTGCTGCCATCGTTTCTACCCTGCAGGCACGTGAGGTTCTGGTGGGCCCTTCGTGCCCCGACGTCGTTCAAACCGGCGCCGGCAGAGCCTACGGTGCCGCCTGACAGCTGGTGGGCTTTTGGTTCTGAGGAGCTTTAGTTTGATTCCACGGTTCTTCCATCTGTTGGCTCCCAGGTGAGAGTCTGGAAGTGTCTGACTCCTGGCGCCTTTGGCTTTTTGGTGTTTTCTGCTCAAACGTTCTCACCAGTCGGCCAAAACATTATGAACAGTGACAGGTGAGGTGAAATACACAATCATGCCGTTACAGCGCTGAAATCTGAAGGGAAAACATTCATTTGAACGTCATGCTGCTGTTTTTTTGATACTTGCCACCTCTTCTAACATTTAGCAGACCCCCTTCCCCCACCCAAACACACACACGGGCCTGCAGCCGCCATCTCACTTCTACTGTTGCTGCTTGTTTTAATCCTTAACTTCATGATTGGGAATAAATTGTAGAAATATTGTTGCTGCAGTTTAGTGAAAACGTTCATCAGTCAGAATAGTTTCAGTCTGAAACTTCTCACATTTTTGTGACTAAAATGAAATTATTTCCAGATAATATACCAGATGTCTGAGATGCAGACGTATTGGACTCATTCAGAACCCCAGGGACACAAGGACAAGGCCCTGAGGTGCACCAGGAAATAAAGAACCATTCATCACCTCGAGTCTCAGCCCAAACAGGAACAGGCTTCTGGAGTGCAACATTCCCAGACATTAGGCTTGTTTTTCTGTTTAGGAGTTTTTATTTGCACTTTTTATGTCTTTATTTCCAGGATTGAAGCTTCTCAATCCTAAAAATGCTCGAGGTTTTTTTTTTTTTTACACATCAGGATTCCCGGGATGCTCCTGGCTCTCTGATCCAACCAGGGATTAAACTCAAACCTATGGTTTTACCTTGGATAAACATGTGGGGACTTAAGGAATGGCTTCATCAGAACGTGATTTTCAGCTTTCGCTGGGGCGGTTCGCAGCTGAGTGTGAAGCAGCTGGGATGAAAATCAGCTCCTCTAAATCTGAGACCATGGTCTTGATTCAGAAAAGGGTAGAACACCTTCTCCGGGTCAGGGATGAGGTCCTGCCCCAAGTAGAGGAGTTTAAGCATCTCTGGGTCTTGTTCACGAGTGAGGGAAAACTGGAGCATGAGATCGATAGGTGGATTGGTGCTGCATCTGCAGTGATGCGGGCGTTGTACCGGTCTGTCGTGGTGAAGAGAGAGCTGAGTCAGAAGGCAAAGCTCTTGATTTACCGGTAGATCTACGTTCCTACCCTCACCTATGGTCATGAGCTTTGGGTAGGGACCGAAAGAACGAGATCGCGGATACAAGCGGCTGAAATGAGTTTTCTCCGAAGAGTGGCTGGGCTCTCCTTTAGAGATAGGGTGAGAAGCTCAGTCATTCGGGAGGGGCTCGGAGTAGACCTGCTGCTCCTCCACATCAAGAGGAGCCAGTTGAGGTGGCTCGGGCATCTGGTCAGGATGCCGACGCCTCCCTGGTGAGGTTTTCTGGGCACGTCCAACCGGGAGGAGACCTAAAGGTAGACCCAGGACACGGTGGAGGGACTAGGTCTCTCACCTGGCCAGGGAACACCTTGGGATTCCCCCAGAGGAGCTGGCCCAAGTGGCTGGAGAGAGGGAAGTCTGGGCCTCTCTCCTTAGGCTACTGCCCCCGCGACCCGACTCCGGATAAGTGGATGAAAATGGATGGAGGGACTTAAGGAAACATGTTTATTTATTTTGAACCGTGATCATTATGGGATGTCTCCAGGTCCGTGAGTTCAATCCGAGGCAGCCGTCTATCAGTCTGTTGATTACGTTTAGGCTCTGATCTTTATCTCATTATGTTAATTACCCCATGGTCCTAACCCAGAGCAACAGTTTCCATCCCATCTGCTTCCATGCTGGAGGTAGAGCCTCTCGGAATCCAAACGGGAAATCAGGAAAGTTATTCAGCTAATCAACAGCCATCGTTGCTAGCTTAGCTTCACACAGAGCACCTCTGCCACTCAGGAGGCTCCGTTTGAGCATTCCCGTTTGTCCGAGAACCCGTCCACACCGTGTCCTCTGTCTTGCTCACCCTGCAGCTCAGTGAGAGAAATGGACAGCAATGTTCTGGAAAACATCATCTCATCTGAACCCATTTCATGTTCCTCTTAGTCCTGTCCCTGAAGAGCTGAGGTCCCCCCCTAAATAAGGTCAGACTCCACCACTGCTTCATAACTGAAGAGTTCTTTAATGATCAGCTGGTACCAGCAGCACCTGGTGTGGTCCGCTCCCCTCTGCTGCAGCTCTGTTTACCGCTGTGTATTTTCAGCTCAGAGCTCATTTTAACTCTTGCAGCTAACATGGCCTAGCCTTGGTGTATTATCCTAAAGTATCGGGGTTATAAATCAGAGCGCCACAGGCCCTCTAAGGAGGCTGAAATTAAATCAGCGTTTCCTCCCATCAGCACGAAGACTGAAACTGAACACCGCGATGCTGGGAAACACGCTCTGAGCTCACACATCCAGAGCTGTTAGCTGTGTTAGCCACTCTAATCATGACCATAGAGCTGGCTGGAGGCCAACACTCTCAGTCATACACCCTCATTTTTACCACACTCCCACTTTTCCTGCTCTGACATACAGCCTTGGCTCGCCTCCCAAACCGAAATGACTCAAGTCATACATACAGGGCAATTAGTGGGAATAAAAAACGGAGCTGTGGATCTCAGTCCAGTCCATCAGAGGTGTCGACTAGACTCTAACGGTTTGATGTGATAAATATTAGAGCGGTGATGCTGCAGCCCTTAACCACATTCATCATGCTAACAAGGCTAATGGAGAGACTACCGGTTAAATACCCGCTGAGTCAGGATACCTGTGTGTGTGTCAGGATGGTCCGTGAGACAGTAAACAGAAAGTCAACGGTTGCCTTTTTACAAATGATGTACAGGAAAATGTTCAATCCCATCTGATTTTTAATGATTTTCATGAAATTCCAACATGGTTCACAGAAACTCAGCAACAAAAACAACAACAAAAATAAAAACAACATCTACAAAAGTAACAACCACAACAAAAATAACTAAAACAACAATAACAAAAACAACAGCAATAACAACAGTAACAACAACAGAAGCAGAAACAACTACAACAAAAAACTACAACAATTAAACAACAATAGTCAGATGCTTTTATTTTGTAGGACTGGGTTTAGTGACTAAGATATCGCTAAAAGGTGTTATGGTGTTGTTGCTGGAGTCTCTGAGAGTGTTGGTGATCTGTATGAGTTTCAGGCAGGAAACTTTGGGAGGAGTGTGAAACAAAAGAGTTTAGAGTAAAATGAGAATACTCTGTGAACACATCGAGACACAGAATTTGCACGACTGCATCATTTTCATCTGTCTTACGTGAGCTGGGCCAGGTGTAAAACTCTGGTTTTAATTCTTGCAGATCTCCCAATTGGCAGAGAAATCCAGATGTTCTGCTTCGGCCGACAGGATCTAATCCTGATGGTTGTAGTATTGGAACGCTGCAGCTCACCTGACCCAGAACACCTGGACTCTGTTTGGGTCTAAGACCAAGACTGTGTGTGAGTGAGAAACCGATAAACTGTCTCAACATTCACATGGATTGGATCAGAATTAGGTCACCCCCAAATAAAACCTCCTTGTCCGCGCTCACTGACTGTGACGTTTTGCTTGTTACAGAATCGTGGCTGCTTAATGCTGACTTGGCTCCTTCTCCTACACTCCATGCTTTATAGGTGAGGGCTCATATCCTGCCGTGGCAGAAAGCCCAGTATTCTGTATTATATTAACATGTTGTTTGAGCTCCATGATGATGATCGCAATATAACTGAGCTCGGATTGGTTTCAGCACCATGTTTTATATCAAAAATCCAGGTTTGGATGACATGAGATGCCTTAGATGCCTCCATGCCACGCCGCATTGAAGCAGCCATTTCTGCAAAAGGATTCCCGACCAAGTATTGAGTGCATAACTGAACATAATTATTTGAAGGTTGACTTTTTTTGCATACACTTTTTATTTCATTTATTTATTTAAGGACCGTACAAATTAATACACATTTCTGTAAATGTGCCAGTGTTAGCCAGCAGGCTAATTTTCAACTGTAGTCCAGCGGCAAGATGTTATACTAAGCATGATGGCTAAGGAGAAGAAAGAAAGAAAGAAAGAAAGAAAGAAAGAAAGAAAGAAAGAAAGAAAGAAAGAAAGAAAGAAAGAAAGAAAGAAAGAAAGAAAGAAAGAAAGAAAGAAAGAAAGAAAGAAAGAAACAGATTAAATGAGCATAGTAACTGTCTTTTATTGGTTGGATGAAATATGCTAATTTTTTTAGATAGGAATTTTGGGTTTTCATGTGCCGTATGCCAAAATCATCAATATTAGAAAAAATAAAAGGTTGAACTACTTCAGTTGTGTGTAATGAATCTAATATATATGAAAGTCTAATGTTTATCAGTACATTACAGACAATAATGAACTTCATCACAACATGTTAATTTTTTGAGAAGGACCTGTAGACGCAGGTTTAGGATGATCAAACGTAGAACACGAGAAGCCTCTGGCTTTCAGGTCAAACAGACTTTTGAACTAAATGATCCCCAAGACAACGGAGACAAAGTCCAGCCGACGTGCAACACGCAGCAGCACCAAAACTCCAGCAGGAGCGCAGCTCCACCAGGCTTCCATCAAGTTCACTCACTGCAAACACAAACAACCGTGTTTGTTTACTCTTTAGTCTCCATGTTTGAAGCTATAAAACCAGATGTTAGACTCATGAAAACGGCTGAAAACACGAGGACCTTTCCCATCTCAGCCTGGGGTCAGATTGATGGTTCCTCGTCAGCCACTTTTACCGTATTTGTTATTTTAGAAACTGTTTAGGTATTTGACAAACAGAAGTGCGAGTCTAGCCGGCATCAGCCGTGTTTATTAGAGCAGACGGTGGTTTATTTGTGATGAGAAACAAAAAGTTGGGTTAGTCCGGGTGGACCGGAGCCTCCATCGTCTCATCAACACAAACAGTTTCAGCTTTCTGGGATGCGGGTGAGGTTTGTGCAGTTCTGTTGGGAGACGGAAATCAGCTGCTCCGCTTTGCCCTCATTAGGTAAATAAACCAACTCGCACTACTTTATTTGTCTGATTATTTAAGCTGCTTTTCCTTCTGTACATAGTTTAATGTCAATAACTGACTGTAATTCAAGCCACGTGTGTTTTTCTGCCTGGTGCACAGAGGTGTTTATTCTGCTTCCACTCGGAGCGCCGTCAACATCAAAGGTCTAATTATGCAATAAACTATTTAAGATGTAGCGTCCCCGCCTGCTGCTGGCAGCTGGGGGAGATTTTACCTAAAGCTTTCTGTTGTTTGGGTGGATTTACTTTCAGGTGGAATGATCAGTGAAAATGAGCGGCTGTGTCTAAACGCTGGTGAGGCGATGGCTGATGAATACTTAAAAACACACCAAGTTAGATGGTAAAGGTCCAAACCTGCAGGAAGAAGCATCGTTAGCAAGCTTCAGGATGAGAGGAAGGCTGAAGCATCTGTGTCACCTGGCTTTAACATCGGTTTAGATCCATGACTTCAGTATTTGAACGTTGATGGAAATATTAACATGAAATGATAATTTATTTGTAAATAAAAAGAGACATCATCAGACTGAGATGACCAGGAAATGAAGAAACCTGTAGAAACGTGTTTCCTGAGGCCGATAAGTCTGGATCAGAACCTGCTTCCTATGCAAAACCAGAGTTCTGAGTCCTGACCTGCTTTAGTGAAACTTTCCATGACAGTTTTACCATTTTTATGGATTTCAATCATCATGAGCGTCTCCTGAGTGAAACAGGGCAAGCGTATGATTTAGATTCACTTCTCAGATTCCTCACAACTTCATACGGACGTCTGCTGTCAGTCCTCACCCTTGGCGGGAAACATCAGCTATTTTTTCTCTTCCCAGGATGGAAATTTCCCATTTTTTATTAGAAGCAGCAATTTCCCACTTCAAGAATGACAGGTTTGATGGCACACGTCCCCGTTTTTAGATGGAGGATCTCATCAGCTGTCCATCACTAAGTGTTCTGACTGTCCTGTGTGTGTGTGTGTGTGTGTGTGTGTGTGTGTGTGTGTGTGTGTGTGTGTGTGTGTGTGTGTGTGTGTGTGTGTGTGTGTGTGTGTGTGTGTGTGTGTGAGTGAGTGAGTGTGTGTGTGTGTGTGTGTGTGTGAGTGAGTGAGTGAGTGTGTGTGTGTGTGTGTGTGTGTGAGTGAGTGAGTGAGTGTGTTTGTGTGTGTGTGTGAGTGAGTGAGTGAGTGAGTGAGTGAGTGAGTGAGTGAGCGATCGTGCGTGCGTGTGTGTGTAGCCTATTAGGGACTCCGTCAGGTAAAACACACACTGGTTCAGCTCCAACAGTAACTGGAGGACAGAGAGAGAGGGGACTGGACAATAAAGGCGTCACAGGAAACAAGAGCGCTGGCATCATGGAGCTGGGTCGCCATGGTGATTTTCATTTCTGGCCATCGCCACACCTCGATTTCCACAAGAGCTATACAACTGCAGGAACATGACATCATCCTCATTATTATTATTATTGTTGTTGTTATTATAACAACTGCGGCTAAATCTGGGCTTAATAAAAAGGAACCCGATTCGGAGCCGGAGATCCAGAACCAGAACCTACAGATGATTGACTGCTACATGTCCAGGGAGGCTGGAGCTCTGCAGTACATTTCATGTTCCATGCATGAGATTTAGTGTTTCTGCAGCTTCTTTCCGACTCTTTTACCCACAGAATCAAAATGATGTGAGGATTTGGATTTAAACCCACTCTGCAATATTTATGCATGTGAAGCCTCACTCTGGTGAGCACACCTGAGCCAGGAAATCTGGGGTGCCAGTCAAAAGGGCTTTTATTCCCTTTATTTATTTAAATCTGGGCCCGTTATGTTGGACCGCTTCCTACCGCGGTGCTTAGAGATGAAGCCGGTTTTATGTGGAGATGGAATCATGTCTTTGTGGTGTTGAGAGTTCAAGCAGCAGCATGTAGAGCTCTATAAGAAACAGGATTTAATCTGGTTTATGCAGGAAACTGGATGTTAGAGATTAGAACTCACTGATGCGCCAGCTTTCATCGTGACACAAAAGACAAATAAATTAAAACAGCTTCATCAGGAATAATGTATTCATTTTGAGTTTGTTGTCAGTCAAATCAGCACCCTAGTCTCCCAGGGGACTATCATAAAAATTTTAAAACCAGGAACAGGTGGAATACTATGGCGTTTGAAGCGTGCCACAACCCGTTCACACGCGCATTGGGTCCACAGCGCGCGTGTGAACGGGACTCGCGAGCGAAAATATACATGGCAGCGCGCGTGTGAACGGGACTCGCGAGCGAAAATATACATGGCGAGAGGTCATTTGTGCACTGAGAGGGAGCAAACTGTGTCTGTGAGCGCACAAGGATGTGCACAAGTGACAAACCTGCGTGCGCGCGTTGTCAACGAGCACACGGCAGAGGAAAACGTGCGCGCTCGGCAGCCTCTGCGCGCTCGGTTTCTAATTCCGCTCGCTCGGCTGTGAGGAGTTTTGGCACTCTGGAGGCGTGGCCTGTGGCAGATCTTCCCTGTCCTCTGATTGGTTAGTTTACCCCGCACTTTACTCTCTACCTATGTATATAAAAAATTCTGAATTTCAGCAGTTGCTGTCATAGCTCAGCTGGGAGAGCGGGTGACTCTCACTCTGGAGGATCAAGGTTTGAGTCCAGCCAAGGAACATAAAGTTGATGTCATATTATTCTTTCCTAATTCCTGTGATATTATTTTACAGTTGTGACCGTTCAACTGTCATTAAACGTCCGAATGTTTGCTGGGCAGTGTTTTAAAAAGTGCACATAAGCTAGATGGTTTTAACCAGGTAAAAATAGACTTGTGGGTGTAGGTATGTTCAAGTTAAAAAAGTTCTTGCCTCATTAATGTATTGTTTATTTTTTTCAGCATTTAATTGACAAATTATCCTTTCAAATAATTAATTGATGAGTTACATAATTGTCCATTTAGAATTGTTGAATGGACTGAGTCAAGTTTGGTGCACTTTATATATTTCAAAACATGTTTTTTTTATTTCAATTATGCATATAAATAATTGTAATGTTAATTTATTGAAATATTTCTATTTTTTCATTACCTCACCCTTGTTTTGACAAAAACAAGACCTTGCTGGATAATATCACGGAGAAACTATTTGTTCACAGTACATGGCTTAGTGAGGATCTGGAGGAGATACTCAGAAATCTGTCTGCAGATTGGTACAACCCAGACTGGAAGTGGTGGGCTGAAATAAGAAAGGAGACCAAACAGAGGAGTGGGGAGTTCAACAACTGATTTATTTAACCAAAGTAAGGATTTACTAAAGCAAGTTAGTGAACAGAAAATGGCCAGTGAGGACTCTCCACCACACAGGAGAGACCCAGTGAAAGCAGAAAAACAGTAGGCTTTGTAGGCAGCACCACACCCTGAGCCCAGGTGCCTCCAAGGCTGCTTAACGAGCTGCCTACAACAGAAGAAAAACACAATTAAACACAAATGAAAACCCAATGAGACGGTGGGGGCATCACAACACGTTCAGGACTACCCAAACACCAGTAATTCTTGACTGCACTGATCTGAGGTGTCAATGGCCATATTCCCCTCTCTTCCAGAGTCATATATTTTCCTCAAGTTCAACTGCACTCTGAAGAGGCTCATTTGGATTGTGCCACATAGGCCAGTGACCTTTGTCTCAGCACTGTATGCTGGAACTATCAGCGACCAACCTGGGAATCTGGTGTGTTGAAAATGCTACAACTAGAGATGGTCATCATGGTAGACAGGGGTTTCTTCATTGATGACATTGTGCCCTGCAAAGTGTACAGGCCAGCTTTTCTTTCTGGCAAACCTCAAATGTCTGCATGTAAAGTTATAGAAACTAGGGATGCACCGATGGATCGGCATTTGATCGTAATCGGCCGATAGCGCCCCTATCGGTTTTGATCGGAATTTTCAAAATAGATCAAAGCAAACCGATCAGGTAGGGTTGTCACGGTAACCAGTGTAGCGCTAAACCCCGGTAAAAAAAAAAAAAAAAGTTGACAATAATAACCGTCTTGTTTTTAAAAAACTATTATCTTGGTGGGTTTACCGTGGCTGCGGTGTAGGCGCGGTGACCCTTACCAGCCACCGTATCATCTGCAGAAGTTGCCGGCGGCACATACACGCTTTGTTTACAACAAAACTTTCTTGAAGCTAAAGCTGAAATAATGGTCAAAGGAGGAGACGGCAGCGCTCAGGAGGACATTTATTATCCCTCAAAGAAGACAAAGTCGGAAGTACGGGCATATTTTAGATATTTGAAGAATGCCGAGGGAGTTTATAGAAGACGGGCGGCTATCCTGTTTGCAGCACGAGCAGAAAAAGTGTCTGTGAAAGGCAGCAACGCTTCTTATCTCATGACACATCTGCGTGACCATCACCCACAACTCTACAGTCAACGCAAGGCAAGTTAACGTTAGCGTTTTAGCTAAAATGCATGATCCGAGGATTTGGGTTGAGGGAGAATGCAATGAGTCGCTATATAAAGCAGCCGCAGCGCCGCTACCTGCATATAAACCGTGTCACGGACACCGCCATGTTGAAATGACGCTATGCATTACGGGGCTCCCAGGGGCAGATAAGAGTTGGTCTCTCTCCGAGAATAATTATGAATTTAACAATGATTACTGCCTGATGACATTTTCCCACATCTGCAAAGCTCACTGGAAGGACACGGACCGAGGACAATATTTTCCTGAAATACGGATTGCTCAAGTAAGGGTAAAAAAATAAAGTATCTGATTAGAAGGCTACTTGAGTACTGAGTATCATCTGATCTAATATTTTTAAATGATGACATCAAACAGACATAAAATACGAAGTTATGGGCAAATATTGGTATTTTAAAGACTAAAGGGGAAAAATGTAAACAAATAAACAACATAATTTCAAAATAACACATTTTAGGCAAAATTTAGACACAAACTGAGGACAATATTTTCCTGATATACAGTGTTTATTTAATTGTGTGAAAATGTAGCACGTTTAAAAAAAATACCGCGATAATACCGAAAACCGTGGTAATTTTGGTCACAATAACCGTGAGGTTAAATTTTCACACCGTGACAACCCTAATACAAACCATTTTAGATTAGGTTACATTTCCTTTATTCCCAGATTATGTAGTTTGTACCACTCATTATAATGTTGTAGAAAATTTCTGGCCAATCCACGTGATCGGTATCGGTGATCAGCATTCTTTGATATCGGTATCGGTGATCGGCAGCAAAAAACCTGATCGGTGCATCCCTAATAGAAACAGAAGCCATAACATCTCTGAATGCATGTGGAGCGCTCCATTCATCTGGTCCAAGAACACTAGGTTTTTGATTGTTATTCCCCTCCTTGCATTTGTAAACAATCAGCTATATGCTGTGATTTTTCTCCTTACCAACTTTTAAAATAGCCCACTAGTGAAGGCCTGGGCAAAGAAGCCTGATGTCTGAGAACCTCAACATATGTATGGCAACCACACTGTATATTTACACACTTTCATAAAGAAGCTGCATATCAAGCTTTCATTCAGATGACCTTCAACAGTGCTGCACCCTGCTGAGGGACATCCGAGTAAAACCTTGAGATGGCCATTTTCTGTTCACTAACTTGCTTTAGTAAATCCTTACTTTGGTTAAATAAATCAGTTGTTGAACCCCCCACTCCTCTGTTTGGTCTCCTTTCTTATTACAGCCCACCACTTCCAGTCTGGGTTGTAACAATCTGCAGACAGATTTCTGAGTATCTCCTCCTTTGGTATATAGATCCTCACTGAGCCAAGTACTGTGAACAAATAGTTTCTCCGTGATATTATCCAGCAAGGTCTTGTTTTTGTCAAAACAAGGGTGAGGTAATGAAAAAATAGAAATATTTCAATAAATTAACATTAAAATTATTTATATGCATAATTAAAATAAAAGAAAACATGTTTTGAAATATATAAAGTGCACCAAACTTGACTCAGTCCATTCAACAATTCTAAATGGACAATTATGTAACTCATCAATTAATTATTTGAAAGGATAATTTGTCAATTAAATGCTGAAAAAAATAAACAATACATTAATGAGGCAAGAACTTTTTAAACTTGAACATACCTACATCCACAAGTCTATTTTTACCTGGTTAAACCCATCTAGCTTATGTGCACTTTTTAAAACACTGCCCAGCAAACATTCGGACGTTTAATGACAGTTGAACGGTCACAACTGTAAAATAATATCACAGGAATTAGGAAAGAATAATATGACATCAACTCTATGTTCCTTGGCCGGACTCAAACCTGGATCCTCCAGAGTGAGAGTCACCCACTCTCCCAGCTGAGCTATGACAGCAACTGCTGAATCTCAGATTTTTTTATATACATAGGTAGAGAGTAAAGTGCGGGGTAAACTAACCAATCAGAGGACAGGGAAGATCTGCCACAGGCCACGCCTCCAGAGTGCCAAAACTCCTCACAGCCGAGCGAGCAGAATTAGAAACCGAGCGCACAGAGGCTGCCGCGCGCGCACGTTTTCCTCTGCCGTGTGCTCGTTGACAACGCGCGCACGCAGGTTTGTCACTTGTGCACATCCTTGTGCGCTCACAGACACAGTTTGCTCCCTCTCAGTGCACAAATGACCTCTCGCCATGTATATTTTCGCTCGCGAGTCCCGTTCACACACGCGCTGCCATGTATATTTTCGCTCGCGAGTCCCGTTCACACGCGCGCTGTGGACCCAATGCGCGTGCACGGGTTGTGGCACGGGTCTGACGCGATAGAATACTCCCTCCGGTTTGGGAATGAGTTTTCGTCTCCAGATGGATTCTGGTATCCTTGTGTTTCTGCGACATGGAGCCACTGATCAGAACTTGGTCCACCTAAACTCTCATCAGTACTCACAAGATCTGGAACAGGACTGCACAGGAATAGTTCCAGGATCCAGGGATCTGGAGTGAACTTCCTTAATGGGGATCAGCCTATGGGATCAGGTGGAAGCTCTGAGTCCAGATGCTCCTCCGCATTAGAAGGAGTCATCTGAGTTGGCTCTGATCAGGATGCTTCCAGTTCTCCTCCCTCAAGTGGTTTTCCAGGCTCTAGGAAGAGATCCTGAACTCACTGAAGGAATTCTGTATCCTCTCTGCTCTGGGGACACCTGATCTGTTGACATGACCTTTGACCCAGAAGCATATTCAAGAAGGTTAGAGAACCAACAGGCAGAAGGAGGCCTGCTGTGTCAAAACACACACACACACACACACACACACACACACACACACACACACACACACACACACACACACACACACACACACACACACACACACACACACACACAAACACACACACACACACGCACACGCACACGCACACGCACACAGGCACACACGCACACACGCACACACGCACACACACACACACACACACAGAGTACACTATACAGGTCAACGGATGTTCAGGATGGGGTTTGTGTCGTCTGACACCTGCACACACTGAATAGACAACATTCCTGACAATTCCATCCATGCCCTGTCGTCCTGTCCACCTGTTTAGGCATTCTGGTGTAAATGTCAAATGTGATATCCAAACTTCCCCCTCATTTTGTTTGCTTCGAAACATGGATGATGTCCCACTTGAAACCAATTTGAAATAGTGGGAGGCCTTGACGGTGGCCAGGTCGCTGCCTGATAGCTGTATCACCCCTGGGTGGGTCTGGGTGAGGGCATGATGGCTAGGGGTGTGAGGGTGGTCGTCCACGCATGGAGTGAGCTGGACTGGGGTTTGGGTCCTTGCTCATATGCTTTGGCAAGAGGGCAGGAGCATGCAGTGATGCCTGGCCCTGGCTCGAGAGCCTCTGGTGGACCTTGGTTTCTCCTGTACTGGCAACAGCACTTCTGTTCCATCTTGGGGGAGGGGAATAGCCGGGAGGGAGAGGACCCAACTTTACTTGGGTGTCTATGTCTTATGTAGTCTGGAAGTTGATCAAATGCAGGAATGGGAGTAGATACTCTGCTGGGGTGGGGCTGGGTTGGAGGCTGCTTTGGGCCCTGGCTAGATTGGCTAGGGTCTCCATGCCCCGGGTGGATTTTGGGAACAGGAGTGCCTATTAAGGCCATTCGGAGAGCTGGCTCCCTGGATGGTCTAAACCACCCAGCCAGTCCTCACCATCTTCAGACATTTTCCTCCTCCTGCTCCTTCACATCACCACACAAACATGCACATAGGGCCTTTGGGTGTGGGTAAGAAAGGGGGTGCCGGAATGGTTCCCATTTCCACAGTCCCGTGGCAGCTTGCGACCCAATTGTAATTTGCATTTCAAACACTTCCACCAATGACGTATCATGCAAATGCACACTTAGAGCCTTGGAAGTGAGCACACTAAATGGCACATTGCAAGGGGGATCTCTCAGCCTCACCCAGAGTGCCGGTGCCTACATCCAGTATTAAGCTGCACCTAGACACTGAGGGTTCTGGGGTAAGTGGGGTCGTGTGGTGGCAACAGCTGGTGCAGGCCAGACGAGGCCTATACTGCCCCCCAACCACAGAATCCACTTTATCAACATGCATCAACACCACATTGGAGCAGGCGGAGGTAGACTAGTGCTCTTCTCACACTTTTGTTCTTGGTTAGCGGTCCACGGCTGAAGGCTAGGAGTGGTCGTCTGGTCGAGGTCTGAGGTAGTGTGTCAGTTTACTCTGCGTTGGGTGGGGGTACCTCCTCATCATTACCCCAGTAGAACGGACCTAGCTCTGGTGTCCGGGAATGGTAGTGCCCTCTGTGCAGCAGTACCAGGACCAGAGTGAGTATGGTGTGTGTGGGGAGTGTGAGTGGGCATATGACAAACTTTCTTGTAAGTCTTTCGGTCGTATGTGTATGTGTGAGCATGAGGGAGAGATCAAGTGACTGTGTGTGAATGCATATGTCAGGTGGGGTCTTAGACTCCCCCCCCCCCCCCCCCCCCAACCTGGGACATCATGTGGTGCTACAACATATTGCCTACCCTCCCCCCAGTGGCGGTTCTACATGGAATTACTCCCCGGGCGAGGCCCCCTTTGAGCCCCCCCCCCCCCCCCCCCCCAACCGCCCCCACCACCACCACCACACCACCCCACCTGCACGAACACACACGTTTTCTACAAACAGACATGTTTTATTAGAACGACTATCGAACATTATTTTTTCTAAGTTGCACATATTTACATTAATTACTATGAAGTCGTCAGAATGTAAAGCAATATACATTATATACTGTATCAAAATATATAGAATCAAATATACAAAAACAACTAAACTAACTAAATATTAAGAATATATGAACATATATTCTTAATATTTTTGCTATTTAGAATAATAAATATTCTAAATAGCAAAAAATTTTCACACATAACAAACTAAAGATAATCACTACCGCACTGCACTTAGAACAGAAAACACAAACTAAAATTAAAACCTAACATTGATGCAAAGTCATCAATAATGTTATCATATGAAATCTGCTCCCCTACTGAGTGATTGATACTAATCAGAGCCAGGTTAGTCAGCCGCCCCTGAAACATAGTTGACCTCAGGTATGACGATCAAATTTTGAAAAGCTCCTCTCAGCTTGAGCCACAGTGACTGGCAGAACAGTCCAAAGGTTGGGGTTATCTCCAATAGATCTTTATCATGATCCATAATATTTTAGAATTGCCTCTGAAATTGTAATTTAAACTGACATAAAAAACTGTAGACTAACAAAAATGCCAACTTTTACAGAACAAATCATGTAAAAAAATAATCAGTGCAGCCATCTACAATAAATAAACAGGATAGTTAGTGGTGACTGGGGAGTTTTCTTCTGCTTGTAGAGTTGTTTTATTTATTAGTATGTGAACATGATCAACATGTGTTTGTTGTTGTTCAGGCAGGCCACGGACAGCAGCGAGCATTTAACAAATCCTAGTTTGAATCAGTAAAATACGATTCAAGGAATTTTTTCGAACCATTTGAATATTCGTTTCAATATTTCAGCCCTATTAGCTCTGTTAGCAATTAGTTGACCGAACTTAACCGTTAAAATCCCAGTTTTTTTTTTGTTTTTTTTTTTTTACCGTGTCCTGTCTGGCTGTGAAGCAAGCAGAATTGATGTCTGAATGCTGGTGACGAGCCTTACAGATTTATTCTCAGGTGGAGCATCAAAGCGTTTGCTTTTAATGTCACGCCTGATACTTAAAACTTTATTGTTATTGTTGTTGAATGCTTTGTAATTCCGACCAGACACGGAGACAGAGGTGAAAGAGAAAGGAAAAGAAAAGGTGGGGAGAGGAGGGGGGGGGGGGGTGTTCCGCAAAAATAAACAATAATGAACAAGAGTCTGCTTCTAGACCTGCAGAAAAAGACAAAAAAAAAAAAAAAAACCAAAAGGACACAAAAAAGGGACACAACAATACAACAAGATCTACCTATCACTGCGTCAAATTGATGAAAAAAATATATATATACACACATACATATATATATATATATATATATATATATATATATATATATATATACACACACACATACATTTATACATATACACACATATATAATCAACATTGCTTAACTGAAGAATCACGATAATAAATCACAATGCATTAAGTGCCCACCATAGTCTTAAGACCTGTGTTTAACGTGCCCAAGCCCATACTTTTGAGAGCACCATGTGAGCACCTGTGTGTGTACACGCGCTTGTTTATTTAAGGTTTTTCTATAGGAGCGTCCAACAGAGAGTGTGAGGGACCACAGATCCGCCCCCCAAAGATGCGCAGGAGACAGGGGGAGTTCCAAGTCCCAGAGATCCAGGCGCTGCCCCAGAATGCAGGAACCCCAAGGAGACTGCAACCAGGAAGGCCCCCGCCCCCCTCGAGAGGCACAGAGGATCGCCCCGGGAGGCCACAACCAGCAGCCGGCAGAGTCCCTGGAGATATCAGCGGCAAGCCCACAGGCCCGCCCGCAGCCTCCCACCCCCTAGCCGGCCGAGCCCGGGACCCAGCGACCCGGGACCCAGGGGCGACCACCCCCGCCGGGGACCCAGCAGAGCCCAGGGACCCAGACCCCACCAGGCAGCCACCGGGATCTATCAGGCAGATGCCAAAATCTTAAACCCCCAGACACGGTTGCCACGAACACCCACCCAGGCAGACCAAGGCACAAGCCCCCACACCAGGTGTGGCAGGGGGAGGGGGGACAAAGATCTATATCATCAAGAGAAGTTCCAGGAGAGGGGAGGACCCAAAGGCCCCACCTGACATATACAGGCATACACAAACACAGTCACACGCTCCCTCCCTCATGCTCACACATGCACATACAACCCAAGACTTACAAAAATGCACGCCGGACACCCACTCATGCTCCCCATACACACCCTATTCACTCTGGTCCCGGTACTGTTGCACATTGGGTACAACCATCACCGGTAACCAGAGTTTGACCCTTTCTTCTGGGGTGCTGATGAGCAGGCTCCCCCGCCCAACGCTGAGCACAGCAACCCACCACCCCAGACCCCAACCAGACGGCCAGATCTCCCTCCTAGTCTCCAGCCCCAGGAAACCAAGCAACAACAGAGGTGGCTAAGACGCCTAGTCTCCCTCCGCCTGCTCCAATATAGTGTTGTGTGGTCATGAGGTGTATTCCATGGCTGTGGTGAGTGGGCAGTGCTGGCATCATCCGGCATATGCCAGCTGATGCCACCGCACCACCCCACTTACACCCTCAGCCATCAGTGTCTAAGTGCGGTTTAAAATTGGAAGTGGGCACCGGCACTCGGGAGGAGGCTGAAATATCCCCTTGCCAAATGCCGTTGAATGTGCTCACTCCCAAGGCCCTAAGTGTGTGTTTGTGTGGAATGTCGTCAGTGGAAGTGTATAAGGTGCAAATAAAATTGGGGGGCAGGTTGCTACAGGAATGCGGAAATGGGGTCCATACCCGCACTCCCTGTCTTGCCCACCCCCCAAGGTCCTATGTGTATGTTTGTGTGATGATGTGAGGGAGCAGGAGGAGAGAAATATGCAGGGATGGGGAGGAATGGCTGGTTGGGCTTAGCCCTCCAGGGAGCCAGCTCCCCTACTGGCCCCAATAGGCATCTCTGTTGTCAAACTGCCACCCAGGGCATGGAGACCCCAGCCCATCCTGCCAGGGCCCAAAGCAGCAGCATTACAGAGCCTCACGGACTCCGAGGGCACCAACCCAGCCCACTCCCAGCAGAATATCTATGCCCACCCCTGCATTTGCACAACTTCCAGAATATATAAGACATGGGACATCCAGGTAAGGTTGGGTCCTCCCCCTCCTGGACCTCCCCCTCCCCTGTGATGAAACGGCAGAGGAGCCAAGGTCTACCTGAGGCCCCCGAACCCGGGCCAGGCACTGCTGTGTGTCTCTGCCTTCCTCCCGGCAGCATACATATCAGGACCCGACCCCCAAGGCCCCGCCCAGATCCCCACACAGGGCCGGCCACCCCCAAACCCCAAGCCCCCAGGCCCCCACCCAGACCCGCCCAGGGGCATTGCAGCCGCCAGGCAGTGACCCATGGCCGCCGCCAAGATCCCCAAGGGGCCCCACTCACAACTGCCAGCAGTCCACTCCAAGAGGCAATCCAAGCACCTCCAGAGGGGGGCAACGGCCCCCCAGTCCCAGACACCCCCAGTGAACCCACCTCCAGGAAACATCCGGATACTCCAAACTCAGACCCCACACCCCCCTCACCCACACCATCCCGTAGGACAACATCAACGGCCCCTCACCCTCGCTATGTGATGGAACCGATCAAAGGAGCCCAGAGAGATTCATCTGAAGTGGAAGCAGAGGCTATATCAAGTGCAATATGATCTAACAAAAGATTTCTATACTGTTTAATGCAGAGAGTTTCTCTATTTTTCCAATTCAAGAGGATAGTTTTCTTAGCGATGCATATGGCAGTCAGAACCATGTGAACCAAAGATGTTTCAATCGGGACATCATCCAGGTTTCCCAGTAAACAAAGAGAGGGGGAAGTTGGGATATGACATTTCAGACATTTTGACAGATCCTCACATACTCTACCCCAAAATTCCTGGACAGGTGGGCAGGACCACAGTGCATGAATGTAATTGTCAGGAATGTTGTTTGTGCAGTGTGTACAGGTGTCAGACGACACAAACCCCATCTTGAACATCCAATGACCTGTATAGTGTACTCTGTGTAGAATTTTGTATTGAATTAATTGTAAATTGGGGTGTCTGATCATTTTAAAAGTTTTTAAACAAGTTTGGGACCAGAAGTCCTGGTCAAAGCTAACTGATAGATCCACCTCCCATTTTTCAATAGGGATTGCAATTTTATCGTCTATTTTGGACAGTGTCTTATATACTTTAGACAGTAGTTTGGGGGGGTTTGAGATTATAAAAGTCTAATACCCTTGGTGGTGTTTGTAATTCTATTTTATTGAGCTTAAATTTTTGTTTGACTACAGATTTAATTTGGTGATATTCTAAAAAGCTATTCTTATCCATCCCAAATTGGGAGACTATTTGATTAAATTGAATGAAGTCCAATCCTTCATATATGTGTTCCAGGTATAGGATTCCTTTATTTTTCCAGTCCGGAAGGTTCATCATTTTGTTGTTTTGCAAAATGTCAGTATTATTCCAGATAGGTGTGAGTCTGCATGGTACTCTGTCATTTTTAGATACTCCCACCATGCCGTCAGAGAAGTGCTGATATTAATACTTTTGAAACTTTCATGTTTTCTTATGCTTGAGCTAATAAATGGTAAGTCTGAAAGCTCTATCGTATTAAAAAGTGTCTGTTCTATATCTAACCAGGACTCATCTAGTGGGTTATCTTGCAACCATCTTGGTATATATTGCAGCCTGTTGGCTAAGAAATAATAATAAAAGTTGGGTATCCATTTGAATATTCGTTTCAATATTTCAGCCCTATTAGCTCTGTTAGCAATTAGTTGACCGAACTTAACCGTTAAAATCCCAGTTAACTGGTTAAAAAATTGAACACATGCATCATGAGAGCGTACATACCTTTATCTTTCTGCTCTTTTTTTTTCTTTATTTTCCTGAATGGGGCACCTGGTGGTTTTAGCCTTTTTATGTTCATCTCTTCTGTTTGGCTCTTGACTCAATAAGTTTCCTTTAGTCAGGACTAAACAATTTGACCTTGATGGGGGGGTGACCACAAAATCGTTTTGTTTTTCCTTTTTTTATTCGGCCATTTCACACAATTCAGAAACACCTGAAAGAATGATAGGCCTGTGTTTATGATATTATGAATGAAATGTGGAAGAACATCAAGATGTGATTGACTTTAGCCATGTTAATACAGTTGATTCAGCCCCTACCCGCTCATTTCATTTGGACCCACCCAGAGGTGAATTCCCCCGCCGCAACCCCTCCCCTTCCTCTTCTTCATACACACACGGTGCATGGAGCGCCTGCAGCTGCAGGGGGCGCCAACTTGCTGTTTCCAATCCAGACACTGTCATATGACAGATAATAGAAAACCCTCGGTGCGGCGCAGGTTTCTTTTTCTTTTTTTTTTTTTTTACTCAGCGCCTGTGCGCCCCTTTTGTGTCATGAAAAAATGCCGCCCCGGGCAACTGCCCTGTCTGCCCGTGCCTAAAACCGCTACTGCCTCCCCCTGCCACTTTTTCTGCCGGTGGGTGGTGCCCAAGCCCCCATTATACTGGTATGAAATTGAAGCAAACACGGAAGTGACAAAAATGGCAGTTCCACCCTCATCCGCTAGGGGCTGGTGTCAGAAGCGAGCAAATCCTCATTGACTCCCATGTTAAAAATACCAGTTTCACAGCAGAAATAAACATGTTTACAGCCTGGTACCAAAACATGTTTTAGGTTTAATAGATCTAGTTTACACTCATGACAACTCTGAGGGGGGTGAATTTTTTGTCACTCTTCTGTTTAAGTGTATTAAATGCCTAAAATTCTGAATAATTAATGAGCATCAGACCCATGTCACCGCAGAGGCGAAAGGCCTCAGCCTGACCCTCGGCCTCGCCTGAAAACTGTTCCGCGATTTTCAGTCTCTCAACTTAGACCATTAGTTGTAGTGTTTGTGCGTTCTTTTTGGATATTATTTGTGCAATTGTTGGACAAAATGACTTGCTGTGGCATTAATTGCACTAATAGAGCGTCCAAGGAGTCTCCACTTCATTTTCTTCGGTAAGTAAAATTATATTTATATATTTTAGGTCACTGCCGAGCTGAGCTTAGATTTTAACATGTACTGTTTAACCATGAAATTTAAATGTAAAAGGGAAAAACCCAGTGCATTTAACATAATGCTGCACTTTAGAAAATGGGTTGAAATATAACATGTTGGTGGAGCTGGGTTCCCACTATCGGTATGGTCCCCTCTCCGCAGCTCTGATCACAGCGGCGCTTGTCTGCTGTGCAGCTGCCAGCTTGCGGAGCTCTCAGGAGACCTCTGTGTTCCACCCGGTTTTACCCAGCGGTCAGCCCGGCGTATCTGTGACTCAGAAGCTCGGGTGTTGTGCACAGTTAACTCCGTTGTAGCTAGGTTGATACCTCCATTAGCTTAGCTCCCACCTCCGCCTTAGCTTTGGCTTAGCTTGTAGCTACATCGCTTCAGTTTGACGGGTGTTGTCATTTGATCCCAGCCTTACAGCTCCACCCTCAGCTCAACCTCTCTTCCCTTTTTTGGAATTGTCTGGGCTTGACGGAACCTGTGACACGGTCAAAATGGCGGTTGTGGCCACCTCCCATTTTGGCTTAAAAGCTTATTATTGAAGCCTATGGATATGCATTGTCCATTATATATGTCGATGGTGGTGCCACTGTCTGCCTGCATATCTGCAGCTCCCGTGTCGGGAGTGGGAAGTATTTAGGATCTGTTGGGTCGCTCCCGGTGGCTACCTGGTGGTCTGGATCCCTGGGATCAGTCAGGTCTCCAGCGGGGTTGGTTGCCCTTGGGTCTCAGGCTTTGTTATCTCCCAGGGCACTGGTGACTGCTGGTTGGGACCCCCGGGGTAATCCTCTGCGCCTCGAGGGGGGTTGGGTCTTCTCCAGCAGCTGTCTCCCTGGGGTTCTTGCGCTTCAGGGAGACCCTTGGATGCCTATGGCTTGGAACTCCATCTACTACACATCTTTGGGAGGCAGATCTGTGGCCCCTCACACTCACAGAGAAACCTTACATATACAAGCGTGTGTACACACACAGGTGCTCACATGATGCTCTCATAAGTATGGACTTGGGCACGTTAAACACATCTCCAGTGTGGTGGCTGTGGTTGGCACTAAATGCACTATGAATTATTACCATGTGCTTCTCAGTAAAAAAAAAAGTTACTTTCACATATCATCATGTTATTGACGCAGTGATATTTTGGTCTTGTTGTATTTTTGTGTGTCCCCTTTTTATTCAATTTCACTTTCTGCAGGTCTAGAAGCAGGTTCTTGTTCATCGTTTATTATTTACTTTCATTAACAACCTCCCCCCCCCCCTTCTCCCTCTTTCTCTTACACTTCTGTCTCCGAGTCTGTTTTTAAACACCTGAAAAGTTTTGGTATCAGGAGTGGCGCTACGGCAGAAGCTATTACGCTCCACCTGTGAGAAGAAAACCACAAGGCTTGTCTTCATCATTCAGACATCAATTCTGATTGCCTCACAGATAGACAGGACATGGTGAAACACACACACACACACACACACACACGTTTCCTTCTCATCAGTCTGTGATGATTTTGTTTCAAATTAGATAAAAACTCTCTTAAATCTGCGCCGCACAGAAGGAGCAGCAGAAGATTGTTGGACACGCCTCGGCTGAATACTCAACACCACGACTCCAGCTGTGGCTCATAAATAACAACGGGGTTCCAGCTGCATGAGGAGAGTTAGAAAACTGTTTGGAGTTTGTACTAAACAGGAGGAGGAGCTTGTAACAGTTATAATAATTCTGACATCCTTGGCTGTCAGGAAGTATCTCAGATACCTGGAGGTGTTGCTGGACAAGCTCAAACATGCTGGTGATGGAAAACACCATCAATAATATTTAGTATCTGTTGAAATAACAGACACCAGAAGAATCTCTTAGAAGGTCTCGGTTCGGCTTTGGTGGAGCCGTGGTGGAGATATCACTCCAGCTATCAACCGCTGCAACAAATAATTGAAAATGCTATCCCTTGTGTCATCTAGCATCCTTCAGAGCAGAAATTCTACTCCTCTGTTCTTCACTGACAATGTTATCAGGTCTATTTCTGTAGCGGAGCGAGAGTGTGAACAGCTCGTTGCTGCCTTGGAAACAAGCCCTGGAGAGGATGGAGAGCTGATTAGAGAGAAGCTGCTTGTCTCCAATCAAACCTACAGTCTAGTCTGTTTATCGGTGGGTGGGGGCGGATGGGGGGGGGGGGGGGGGGGTCAACACCAACCCTGGCGGGTTGCAACCAGTATACAAACCTAAAGCGGAGGAAGAGGGATGCTGCTCAGACTTGCTAATGTTCTGTAGCTTTGTTTTGGTCTGACATGGTGAACTTTCACACATCCTGCTGTTGTTGCCAAGGCTTCAGCCTCAGAGGCTCCGACTAAATCCGTTCATGCAACAGAAGCACGGCTTCAGCGGGCTGCGTCCTCTCAGATGGACACCAAACCAGCTTCTGCTAATTTAACAAGGATCAACAAAACAACACAAAATTTTAAAAAAACTAACAACAAGAACAATCCAACAACAAAATACAGACAGCAGCACAACAAAATAATAGAAAAACCAAAACGACACTAACAGCACACTGTCAAACACTGGATGATTGATTGTGTGATAAAGCACTTTGGGGGGTTGTAGATCCCTAAGAAGGTGCTCTACAACTAAAAGCCTTTTTCAAAAACAACAGAACAAGAAAACCAAATCAAGACGGTTTATTTATATAGTTCATTAAGGAAGGCAGCTTTATTTATAGAGCACAGTTCAAACACAGGAGCAATTCAATATGCTGTACAATTAGCATGAAACAACAACAACAAACACAAGAACACACATTTAAATACACACAAATACAATTATAACTATAATAAAAAAGACAGAATCGAGCAGTTACATCCCAGATTACAGAGGAGACGATGCAGCATAAGAAACAATTCATGTAAAGGCTGATGAGTACATGAGGGTTTTAGTTTAGTTTTAAACAACACTAGGGTTGGGGCACATTTGAGGTCATGGGGAAGCTGATTCCATATGTGAGCAGCACAGTAACTAAAAGCATCTCCACCATGTTTGGTTCTGACCCGAGGTTCTACCAGCTGATTGTTTCCAAGGGATCTCAGAGCCCTATTGGGTGTATATGCAGGAATGAGATCAGACATGTATTCTGGTCCCATGCCATTGAGTGGTTTATAAACTAGTAGGAGCACTCTGAAATCTATTCTGTAGTTTACTGGTAACCAGTGTAGGGATCTAAGAACAGGAGTGATGTGCCCCGTTCTCTTGGTTCTTGTTAAGACTCTAGCGGCAGCGTTCTGAACAAGCTGCAGTTGCTTCACAGCTTTTGTGGAAAGACCAGTTAGGAGACCATTGCAGTAGTCCAGCCGACTCGAAATAAAAGCATGAATAAGTTTCTCTAAGTCTGGTTTGGACATGAGACCTCTGACTCTTGATATCACACACACACACACATCTCTGGGATGTGCAGCAAACTCATAACTTTATGGTTTAGGTCCATCACAAGTAGAATTATTAACATTTCAAGTTTTCCTCTGCGTCAGAGCCGGCATTAGAATCACTCCCTGGCGGTAAGGCGTTTCCTGTTTCCAGTGTTGCACTACGTGTAGCTGTTTGGTGTTTGTGTCTTGCTAAAACTGATTTAATTTCTCTGTACTAGGATATCTCTGAGTTATTGTAGCACATAGGCATGCTGAAACACACATTTTCTGTTGTTCCACCTAGCTTTTAGGGAACCATTTGAGTTCGCACACAGTTTATTTGGTGTTGAACAGTTTGCTCGTCCAGTTAGCTTAGCCTCAGCCCGGCTATGGCTACTTCTGTCTCTGCTTCTCCGTCTCCTATCTCTTGCTCTCTGTGTCAGATGTTTAGTTACTCCTCTGCCTCCTTTAGTGATAATGGTACGTGTAATAAATGTAGCATTTTTGTAGCTTTGGAGGCGATGGTGTCGGAATTGGAGGCCCGGCTCTGCGCTGTTGAAAAGCCGGTAAACAGCCATAGCTACTTAGCTAGCGTGGGGCTAACTAGCTCAGAACCAATCCGTAGCGATCCTCCAGCAGAACCCGAGCAGCCGGGACCTCAGGCCAGCTGGGGTACGATACGCAGGAAGCATAGAACCCAGCCCATGGGCCACCACCAACCCGTCCACGTTTCTAACAGTTTTTCCCCTCTCAGTGACGCACCCACTGACAAGCCGACTCTGATCATTGGCAGCTCCATAGTCATAAACGTGGCATTAGAGGCTCCAGCAACCATAGTTAAATGTTTACCTGGGGCCAGAGCGGGAGACATTAAATATTATCTGAAACTGCTGGCTAAGGATAAGCGTAAATACAGTAAGATTGTATTCACGCTGGGGGTAACGACACCCGGTTACGCCAATTGGAGGTCACTAAAATTAATGTTGCTTCGGTGTGTAAGTTTGCCAAAACAATGCCGGACTCCGTAATTTTCTCTGGCCCCCTGCCTGATCGGGCCAGTGACGACATGTTTAGCCGCATGCTGTCCTTCAACCGCTGGCTGTCTAGGTGGTGTCCTGAAAACAACGTGGGCTACATTGATAATTGGAAAACTTTTTGGGGAAAACCTGGTCTGATGCGACGAGACGGCATCCATCCCTCTTTGGATGGAGCAGCTCTTCTTTCTAGGAATATGGCCAGTTTTATTAGTCCTCCATGACAACCCAGGGTCCAGACCAGGAAGCAGAGTCGTAGTTTAACCCACCCCTCTGCAGCTTCTGTACTGTTACCCACCCACTACCCCATAGAGACAGTGTCCTGCCCACGGCCAAAACCACACATATTAAATATCAGGCTTAATAAAGCAAATCATGGAATCACATAAATATTAGAACAAATTCAACTGAGCAGAAAATTAGAAAAATTAAATGTGGGTTACTGAACATTGGGTATATTTTTTCTAAGACTTTGTTAGTTACAGTTTATTTCGATTGCTAAAACTCAAAAAGCAAAAATGAGGCACAATTTTCACAACCTCTACTTCTGTTTCCAATCGCTTGACTCAATTTATTACTACTTAAGATTTCCTTATCATATTAGAACTCTGATTTTCCTCCTTTACACTCTGATGTCAATTTCACATTACCTTGCTGTCAAAACACAACACATAATTTTCAGGTTTACACACACTTTCCACATAAATTCTCAAAGCTTCAATCAACAACACACAAATATTCAAATCTCTAAACTTCCGGGTCTGGCAAGCAATTTGCAATCAGGGGCTGCAGCATAAAGGTAAGTTTCCACAAGGCTACCCAGGTGTATGAGTGGTTTCAGGACCACCCACGGTTTTCCATTTTATACCGTCCACCTTATTTCCCCTTCCTCAATCCCACTGAGGAGTTTTTCTCAGCCTGGAGGTGGAAGGTGTACGAAAGGAATCCACAGAGCAAGGTCCCACTGCTTCAAGCCATGGAGGAGGCTTGTAAAGATGTGGCCTTTAAGGCCTGTCAGGGCTTCAAGAGGCACTCGAGGCGGTACTTACAGAGCTGTTTGGACCAGGAGGACATTGCCTGTGATGTTGAGGAGGCCCTCTGGCATGATGCCCCATGATTATGCCCCATTATGCTTTTTTGGGGGTGGGGGTGGGGGTGGGGGTGGGGGGGTGGGGGTATAACTGTAAAAATAAAATGTTTTGTCTCAAAACTTGTGTGATGTCTAATGTTTGTCTCGGAGAAAAGTGGGCACTGTCATACATTCAGTGTATAATTCATTGTGTTCCCTTTCGACAATTGTGTTTTCAGTTTTGGTCTTCAGTGTTCTTTAAAGTTAAAGTCCCATTAGTTGTCACACACACAGGTGTGTGTGCGAAATTTGTTCTCCGCATTTGACCCATCCCCTGGGGGAGCGGTGAGCTGCAGACACAGCCACGCTCGGGAACTATTTGGTGGTTTAACCTCCCAATCCAACCCCTTAATGCTGAGTGTCAAGCAGGGAGGCATTGGGTCCCATTTTTTCAAAGTCTTTGGTATGACCCGACCAGGAATCGAACCCCTGATCTCCCAGTCTCAGGGTGGACACTCTACCACTAGGCCACTGAGAAAGGTCTTTCCATGCTTGATAGTGTTCACCCAAAGGCTACTTGTTTAATCAATGAATGGTATATGTGTGTCATGTGAAAATGTGGCTGTGTTTACCAAATGAAAACACGTGTTCCATTTTGGGAACATGTTACGATATGTGATGGCAGGGTTTTGTTGCAAAGGGAAGCCACGGTTTAGGAATTTGTGTGTTATGTTTGGGATTTTGTGTGTGCAGTTTTGAAAGAAACGTGGTTTTGAAAAACGCGTTTTAGCAATTGAAAAAACTGTAATGACTTGATTTGTGATACTCAGATTTCTTTGCTCTCTCTCACAGAATCCTGGCAGCAGCAAGAGGACTATGTTATCTTAAACGAGTCGACTCCTTCTAATTATTTAAATCATCATATCGCTCAAAGGACAGGGTGAGGAGGAGGAGTAGCAACCATTTTTCATTTGGACTTATTAATCAATCCCTTACCAATGAATAGCTACAGTTCGTTTGAACATCTTATTATTAATTTTCCTAATCCAGATTACAAAACTGTAAAACCACTCTTGTTTGTAGTTTTATATCGTCCACCAGGCCCTTATTCTGAGTTTTTGGATCAGATCTCTGATTTTTTAATCTGATTTGGTGCTAAATACTGATAAGGTCATTGTAGTGGGGGATTTTGAAATCATGTGGACATTGAAAATGATAGCCTCAATGTAGCCTTTAGTAATATCTTAGACCAGTGGTTCCCAAACTTATTTAGCCGCGCACCCCCTTCTATGTCCCGACCATGTCGACGCACCCCCCAGCCCCCACATCTGTCATGTCGGGTTGAAGTATTTTGACCCACGACATGCAGAATCACACACAGGCAGAAGGTGAGTAAAATTATTTATTAAAGTTGGATGAGTGATGCAGATAATGAATGGGATTCGGGAGGTTATGATGAAGTTCTGCAGCAGAAAACCAGAGTGAGTAGTTGCAGGACAGCGGGCATAAAGGTAATGAGATTTTGTTTTACGGTTTCCAGGTAGTTAGAGAGAGTTTGAGAGGAGGGCACGTCCAGGCTGGCTGAGTTGGTCGGGCGAGAGGCAGAGGAAATGGCTGGGAGCTAAGCACCGGAGTCCAGGTTGTACTGATGGCAGGTGGGGGTTGGAGAGCAGGCGGTCAGGGGCGAGTGACGAGCTGTTGATTAGGATGATCCGGTGAGTCTCTTGCTTGGTGGTGGAAGTTGGCAGATGAATGGAAGGTACCTGAGGAGGTCGGAGGTAACAGGGCAGATTAACTTGATCGAAGCGAGGTAAACAGGAAATACACAAGACAGGCAAGGTTCTGGCGAGAATACTACCCAATACTGAGTAATCATCCAGCGCTGATGTGTTGTCCCGACACTCCTTAAATCCCCTGACCACTGATGAGGAGATCAACAACAGCTGCTCTCCGGACACATCCACCTGCACACAGAGAAACTCAAACAGGTGTTAGCTCAGCACAGACCATGACAACATCAGGGCATGACTATATATATATATATATATATATATATATATATATATATAAATATAAATACATATAAATATATATATATATATATATATATATATATATATATATATATATATATATATATATATATATATATATATGTATATGTATAGAAGGTGTATCACCTATCTCCGGGTCGGAGGTCAATGTTCTCGGCTGAAATGGTGGAAGGTCAGTGTCGATTTCTGCAATGACCCGCCCGCTCAGAGGAGGGAACAGGTTGAAGTCCGCAACGGAAAACTCAGTGCCACTCAGCACCCCCCCCCCCTTTGTCAGGCGGGGCCCTGAGCAGAGCATCACTGCACGCACCTACTACTCCCGGGCCGGGAGGCCACCCCGTGTCCGTTAGAGAGGTGATCGCAGCAACCACCGAGGCTCCCTCAATATCGTAACTGACCACAGGGCTACTGGAAACCGCAGGATTTTCTGCGCCGTCGTGGTCACCTGAAAGAGAAGTCACAGGAAAGAGAGCACAGAGGCCAGAGACAGAGTCACACCCCTGTGAAAGAAGAAAAGAGTTGGCCACCGTATTAGCAGAGGACACGAACTGAGAAATGACAAGGTCATTCACAGAAAGGTCAAGATGTCCAGGCACAAACCCTTCATATGGTAGGATGGCCACGTCTGGAGGCCACCAGCGTGTCACGGCGGCTGATATTTTCATCTCGCCCCGTGAAACAAGCAGGGCTGTGCATGATGTGGACTGATGATGGATGCAGACCTCTGACTCAAGCGGTTTAGCACAGCTGGAAGAATTCAAACCCATGCTGGAGAGATGGTCATCACCTAACATGGTGGAAACAGAAAAAGCATCAGGAACCACAGGTGTAAACACAAGCTGTTTGTCAGAATGGTTAACCATAGGTTCAAGAGATTTATTTAGCATTAAATTAGCAGAGAAAGTGTAGTTAATTTCAAACCTTGATGTTATCGGCGGGGTTTCGACCCTTAAGAAATAAAGACAAAGAAATAGCATTGTGACTGGAAACATCGAATTTTTAAAGTTCACGTCAAGAAGTGCATAGCAGAACCACCTCCGACCCAGTGTAGCTTGTACCCTTTTACCACCACTCGTCCCTTGCCCCGGGCCGTTGGGCTCCAAAGGCAGCTCCCCCACCGCGTTCCGGCGCCCGACTAATGCGGGTTGGCCGTCCTGAATCACGGCGGGACCAAGTGGTTTTAGCGGCTGGCGAACAGCATCCTGTGTCTGGGTGTGCTCTGGAAGCAAATCATCAGAGAACTTTACATCAGGTGTAACAGCACAAGAAAGATTTTGTCGTGTTTCGTCCATTTCTCACTTTAATACAGAGCAAATCGCTTATTTACCGTCTGAGCCCACGGTAAACGCCTAGGCGTCAACTCAACTTACGGCACAGGGTAAAAAAAGGAATTGTTTACAGAGAAACGAATGTAACACAAAGTCACCACAAGATGGCAAAAAAAGTCATGGAACCGATAGAATGGAGGGCCGAAGCCTGAACCTTTTTCACCAGACCCAAATAGAATGTAAACCTACGCGGTCGTGATGGTATTTGATGGATAAAACTTCCCGTTTTACTCCAACGGAAGGCCACGTAGCAAAATGTCGATTCTACACACCGGAGTGTTTTACAAGAACCACCGCTAAAGGTTTAGCGGATTTTAGGACGCAGAAGCTCTGCAACAGAACGGTTTGCCAGCTTATCGGGACGCGTACCCGAGTGTAAACCGGAGTGGCTACTTAGCTCTTCGGCTAAGCTTGTGAGTGTCTGGAGCGACCAGAACAAAATTTCCCAATTAACCAAACGTGCCTTAGCGACGAGGTAATTTTTAGGGTCTTTAGCGTTCCCACCGTGGGGTGCAGATACGCTCTTCGACGTGTTTCGGCTTACAGCGAATAATATTAGCAAGTTAAGCTAACTATTATGCTTGCGAGGTCCACCGGGAAAAGGACAAAACGCGGATCAGACGCCGTCCGAACGGAATTAAATTCCGACGGGGATGAATTCATCTCCGATTTCACAAATACTCGCACAAGGTGTCCAAACACCGCAACGAAGGTGTTACTTTAAGGCAAAGGGAAAATTACTTGAATTAAGCGGCTAACTGTTAGCTCACCACAGCGGGTCCAGAACGGAAAGTCAAATTTCCGACCTGAAGAGTTCAGAGACGTGATGTCTCGACAAAGTGGACAGAATATAGTGAAAGACCCAACTCACCCAGCCTCTCACCGAAGGGCGAAGATGGGAAAACTCACAGGATCTGCTAAATTTGAGGTTAAATTGTGTTTGGAATTTAGATCGGAAATTCCACAGAAATATCTTCCCCCGGACGTCTCCAGAGGACCGAATTTTAGTGTGGAATAACTTTCGGTTTTTCAAAATAAGACATCAAAGTGAAACACAGAGAAAACGCATAATTTTGTTAAAAATTAGCTTTTAGATGGAATAAATCGGATATATCGCAGATATATAAGTCTGGATTAGCTCGCCAAAATGTAGTGAACCTGATTAGGCTCTGTCAATTATGTAGACTAATGGTTTATGCTCTTTTATGAAAGAGGAACCATTCTACATATTAATTTGATAGAAGTCTCAAAGGTTGTTTTCATTGATAAACTGTCGATAATATCCGTGGGTCTGTGTTTCAGTTCAATGAAGAGACAAGTTTGAAAGTTAAAATATTTAATTCTTCAAATTAAACTAATGATTTTGAAAGGACAAGCATAGGAAACAACAATCAACATTGGCAACTTTGTGGAACAATCTTTAACAGTTGATATTGTAAACTTGCTCAAATAGACCTTGTGTTGAATGTGCTGAAGATTGAGAGTGTTGTGATTATGGATGCGTGTGTGCAAAATGTAGTGAAAATTGAGAATAAGGTGAGATGAATGCGTGTGTGCATCTGATTTTGCTTCAGGAAGAAACAGGTGTCTGAGTGAAAAGTGATGGTTTGAATAAACTTAGGTTTTGTTGGAAAAGATGCATCAAACGCTATCTGTTGTGGACTGCCTCACCATACAAGGACCCTCGTTCAGATCCGGAACGTCAAAGGACGATGTTTCATCCAGGTCACCTCGGCTGGCAGAGAAGACGAAGGTGTCCACCGATCCGGTCCAGAGATGACCTCGGTACACGTTGATGATAAAGCATTTGCAGATGCGCTTTCTTAAGTTTAATTTACTCAGAAAATCAAAGACTCTGGACGAGTCTGCGTTAGCGGTTGAAATTCAGCGATTCCTGTCTGGCTTGGCAGGAACAGCGTAAGAGGGGGGGGGGGGGGGGGCAGGCTCCCTTCCCCGGGTGTTTGTTCCACACATCCGAACTCTCTCGTTGACAAACTCGAACTGAATCATAAGACTGAAACTTACCAAACCCAGTTCTCTTCTCAAAGCAAACGTGTGCGTCAGAGCAAATGTGTTTTGGAGTTTACTGTGAGAGTTTGTGTGTGTGTGAGTGTTTGAGTGTTTGAGTGTGTGAAGGTCATTACCGAACATCCTCAAAACATTATTTAATTAAGTATGGATTCATTATAGTTATGTTTACCCAAAGCATAATAATCATCCATTTGATTAAAACACATTTATAATGAGCAAAGTGATCAAATGATTATTTAACATTTAAAATAAAGGAAAGGAAGTTTTAATACTTTGTTATGTTATGACTAGCCTTTCCATGAGAACACATCTTCTGGCACTGCAGGTGTTCAGATGTTATGGTTTCTCCCAGACTTGCTGGCGTTCAGGTCTTAATCTGTGGGTGAAAGTTCTCAGCGACCCAGCTCTTGACCCAGCTGGGCAAAGTATAACCTTTGGCACAGAAAACCCATATTTCCTCACGTTACAGAATATATATATATATATATATATATATATATATATATATATATATATATATATATATATATATATATATATATATATATATATCAGACGTCAAGCTAAACAGACAGGGTTAAAAAAATATGATCGACCTTTTTCCCCATCACTTTCATTTTTAAATAGTAATTAATAAGCATTCGATACCATTACAATTTCCTTTGATTTAATTTTAAATAAATATTTAGAGTGCCCAGGTATCACATAAAGAATGCAATTTAACGGTTTTCTTAACGTAGGAACATTTAACCTGTGCGACCAGAGCTCTCTCCTTCCTTCTGCTCTGCATAAACCTGAGCTGATCACCTACTTGTGTGTAATCAAATGTCTATAGGGGAAAAGATGGAAAAGGTATAGCCATGAGGTTCACTTTTGCCTCAGACCAACTTATTGCTGTTTTATGGTGTGGCTGAATCTGCGATCCTCTGCCACGCGGACTGGAATAACAAATGCTGCAGTAACATGAGTTCAGGTTCGGAGTCACTGGCTGGAGCGGACCCGACTTTAATACGTCACCCCAAAATAGAAGCTAATATCTTAATTTGGCCTTGAATGAAAAATGTTGTTATAAAGTTTAGGGCACATGTGGAGGACACGCGCGAAAATATACTTGTTTTCAATTAAATTTATTGTGCCCACTTACTTTTTCTTAGTCCCACCCACAAATGAGTTTCTGGCTACGCTAATGGTGACATATGACAGACTTCTCTGTGAGCCGCAGCCATTACACTATTCACCTCGCGCACCCCCTAGCGGCAGCTCGCGCACCCCCGGGGGTGCGCGCACCACACTTTGGGAATCCCTGTAGACTCAATTGGTTTTTCCCAAAGAATGCATAGCTCCACCCACTCCTGCCATCATACATTAGACCTTGTGCTGACTTATGGCATAGAGTGTGAGGAAATAATGAGCTTTCCACATAATCCAGTCCTCTCTGACCACTTTCTGATAATCTTTGAGTTTTTTATAACTGAGTTCTCAAGACATGAAAGTAAATTTCACTATAGTCGGTCTCTATCTGACAACACAGTTGCATCTTTTAAATCCATCTTTACATTCCTCAGCATCTCAGAGGAATGTAGCAGAGGGCAATATTTCTTTCTGTAACGAGCAAACTAATTAATTACCGTCTTCTTTTAAGAAAACGATTGTTTCTGTTGCTGACAAGGAAATGCGTGCGTTAAGCAGTGCGGTGTGTTGAAGCTGTCATCAGCTGATCAGGAGCTAAAGAGGTAGATGTTTTTTTCATCCATGCGCATCACGGCCAGTGAGGAACGAGGAAGTCGTGATGAATATCACAGGCACGGCTGCAGACCCCCCAGGGAATCTGCAACGAATCTGCGGGTGTGTAGCCGTGCCCTTCTTAGCGTGACAGCGGGACGCCCCGAAGGTCCGCTCACCTGTTCACCGATCAGACCTCCCGATCTTCTACCTTCCTAGATCATCCAGCTGTAACCTGTTTCTGACCATGTCTTTAGTCCCGCTGTAACACTGATGCATCAGTCTCAGACGTCATGGAGCTCAGGTGTTATTAGAACTACCTGTGTGTGTTTACCACCCAGCTTCAGCTCTTCTGTGGTTGGGTCTGACCCAAGTTAGTAAATGTAAGTCCTCCATCAGGCTTGTGCCTCTTCTAGAGTCATTTTAAAGAATTTTATTTATTTATTTAACCATTAATAGACGTGAAGCTGGAAAAATTAAAATGATGTGCAAAATTACATTCATTTCTGTAATTTAACTAGACTGAGAGACCATTTAAAGGCTCGGGAACCTTAACAGGTGCTTCTATTTGCAATTTTAAATTTTAACTGATTGGGGTCTTGTTAAATATCACACAGTGACCTTTTAATAGTCTAGATAAGTGTAATGTTCCTGTTAGTAGTTCCTCCTGTCAAGTACTTATTTATTTAAATTATTCAGGTTTATAAAAAAACATTTGGACATACATTTTATTATGTTCCAGTCATTAGTCATTTATATTTCACTATTGTAGTGATTCTTGCATGCTTTAATGAAAAAAGTAACTAAGTAGTTATTTTTCTTGGTAATTAGTTACTTTTATAATCTTGTAACTCAGTTAGTAACTGAGTTACTTTTTTGACAAACTAATCAGTAACTATAACTAATTACTTTATTAAAGTAACGCTCCCAACACTGAATGTGATTTCCTCTTCCTCAGTAAGTGAGGCAGCATCAGAGGTGACTGTAGAACCTCATCTGTATTTGAACCATTTTGATCCAGTTGAGCTTTCAGAGTTATCAAAAATATAGCTTCATCTAAACTTTCAACTTGCATTTTAGATCCAATCCCAACCAAATTATTTAAAGATGCATTTCCTTTGGTTACTGCCCCATTATAGATATAATCCATCTATCCTTAGTAAAAGGATATGTACCACAGGATTTTAACATTGCTGTAATCAAACCTTCACTTAAGAAGCCTTCTCTGGATCCAGATGACCCAATGAATTATAGACCATTATCTAACCTTCCATTTTTATCCAAAGTCCTGGAGAAAATAGTGGCCATCCAAGTATGTGAGCATTTAAACACTAATGCTCTGTTTGAGGAATTTCAGTCTGGTTTTAGAGAGTATCACAGCACTGAAACTGCATTAGTGAGAGTTACAAATGATATTCTCATGGCCTCAGATAAGAATCTTGTGTCTGTTCTAGTCTTGTTAGATTTCAGTGCTACCTTTGACACAGTTGATCACAATGTTCTTTTAGAAAGGCTTGAACATGTTGTAGAGATCAAAGGAACAGTGCTAGGCTGGTTTAAATCCTACCTGTCTGATAGATTTCATTTTGTAAATGTACATGACAAATCGTCTTCATACTCCAGGGTTACTTGCGGAGTACCGCAGGGTTCAGTGCTTGGACCAATTCTTTTTACTATATATATGCTCCCAATTGGTAAAATCATTAGACAGCATGGGATAAACTTCCACTGTTATGCTGACGATACTCAGTTATATCCTGATTAACCTAATCTGTTGGGTAGATTACAGGCGTGTCTTGAGGACATAAAAAATTGGATGACTCTAAAGTTGTTGCTTTTAAATCAAGACAAGATGGAAGTTCTTATCTTTGGACCAGAAATCCAGAAAAGTAAATTGCTTAGCCAATCACCTGAACTGAATGGCATTACATTAATCCCCGTGAACAAAGTAAGGAACCTTGGTGTTATCTTTGACCAGGACATGTCATTCAAATCCCAAGTTAAACAGGTTTGTAGGATTTCCTTTTTCCACCTTCGGAATATTGTTAAGATTAGAAGCATCCTTTCCAGGAGTGATGCTGAAAAACTAGTTCATGCATTTATTACATCAAGACTGGATTACTGTAATTCATTACTCTCAGGAAGTCCACAGAATGTAGTTAAAAGTTTTCAGCTTGTCCAAAATGCTGCAGCTAGAGTTCTGATGAGAATTAAAAAGAGAGATCATATCTCTCCTGTCTTAGCTTCCCTACATTGACTACCTGTTAAATTCAGAATAGATTTTAAGATCCTCCTTCTCACATATAAAGCTCTTAATAATCAAGCTCCATCATACATCAGTGATCTGATTGTTCCATATGTTCCTAACCGAGCACTTCGCTCTCAGACTGCAGGTCTACTGGTGGTTCCCAGAATATCTAAAATTAGGATGGGAGGCAGATCTTTTAGTTATCAGGCTCCTCTCCTGTGGAACCAGCTCCCAGCTTTAGTCCGTGAGGCAGACACCTTGTCTACTTTTAAGACTAGGCTTAAAACATTTTTATTTGATAGGGCCTATGGTTAAAATCTGATGTTAGCCCATATC
>NC_091747.1:26288491-26308491 GCF_043380555.1 Nothobranchius furzeri | reverse complement strand
GCAGTCCCGGCATTCCTGAGCTGGAGCGCTGCTGCGAGTTGCCTGGTTGTGACAGTTCTGTCATATCATAACCTCCCACTGGATTTTAAATAGTCAGTCTTCTCAAACACGAAGCGAGTCGAGTGCTTTCCACCTGAGGCCTTACAGGAAGTGTTCAGTCTGGGGGAAGGGTGGGGGTCTGGGAAAACCTTTGACTCCATGCTGGGATGGTGCACAAATAGTCAACTTTGTTCCTTTTGTTTCTGTGCAGGTCAGCTGCTATGGCAGCCTCACAGGGACAAAGCAGCATTACTTTTGTCCCGACTAAGCTGCAGCAATCTAATCTTTTTTTCTGTGTTTGAAGCTAAGAGTGAAGAAACCCCCACCCTCATAAAAATAAACAAACAAACAAACAAAAACGTCTGTTATGATCTCCAGTTAGGAGGAATGTCCAAACAAATGTCCGAAAGGGTTTGAGACGAACTCTTCTTTCAGAATCAGACACAACGAGTCAATTCAGTCCTAACAGCTGCTTTAATTACAGTTCCCACATCTGGAGCAGAGGTTTTCTATCCTGACCAAAGTCTGACGAGGATTCTTGGCTCTGACAGTACATCTCTGATTTCTTGTCTCCTGATTGGCTCACTGAGGCTCGTCCTTGTTTCTCTAAAGTTTATTTTGTCGAGTTTCTAGAAATAAATAAAAATTTGCGCTTATGAACTACGCCGGGTCAGGAATCCTCTCAGCTTGTTCCCAGCGGCTCCCATCACTATTCCAACCAGCTGGACTCAGACTGGGATCCTCGGAGCAGAAAAAAGTCAACATAAAATGTATGAGAAACCATAAATGTGTTTTTATTTGTATCCAAATTTTATTCCTCCTTTTCTTGTTAAATGATGCCCTTAGCGCTGTGTGTGTTTTTAAATGAGATGTTGGCTGGAAAACCGGGTTTGTACCAGAGGTTATCACATTAATTCACTTTGGAGGTGAGGGAGCTGAACTTTGTGGTTTCTCCAGTGTTCTTCTCCAGGAAAGCTCTGATGAGACCAGGAATGATCCTCAGCTTTCTCAGGCTGGAGGCTGGAGTTGGACGGATGAAGCAACAACATGGCCAACGGCACTGGCGCTGCTCCAGACTCCAATCACTAAAGGTAGATTTCCTCAAGCAGTTGATCCGAGGCCGCTTGCTCCCGCCTCTAAAACACAGGCTGCTGTCTGACTGGAACCCCGGAGAAAAGGATGCTTTCACTCCGTAATGAAAGCCAGCTCGCTCCTCTTTTCAGCTGCTTGCTGTGCTCAAAGGAGTGAAATTCATCCTCTATTCATCCTGCAGAACACACAGAACCAATCTGAAGCAGAGATAAACTACACGACTCCCCGGCTTTCTCTGGGAGCCGGATTCTTCAGCTGGAGCAGGAAAACTTGGAGAGAAATTCATCTGTGGAGGCTGTAGAGAGGAAGAGGATCTGCTTTGTGCCTTTTTGATTTACTTTTATACCTGTGAGCTGGTTTATAATCCACTCAGACCAGCAGGACAATTTCAGGCCCACTTTTCTGGGAGGCCAGCTGCAGCTGCTCTCAGAACCTGAGCAGAACCGCTCCACATAACCAGAGCCGTACTCTCACATGTGGTCATGTTGGATGGACACATGAGGATTTTGTACCGGATGAGGAGCCTGCAGACATGTGGGGTGGAAACTGCATCACCTTTATGAGTTTGGACCACTCGGAACACTTGGGTTGTTTTTGGCACCTGGGCTTTTGTTTTGGCTCCGCTGTTGGCTTTATGGTCAAGGTCTGCGGTAATGTCATGCAAACGATATGCATGGCTGCCCGGCTCCACATGTTCGGACCTCCCTGGAACGCCTCATGTTTAATCTGCTCGGACAGAAATGGTGGATGAAGGGTTTGTCAGAAACAAGCTCAGCTTTTTCCAGGCAGGGTTCTGAAGACCGGATCCGTCTCGGGGACTCAATAATCAGCCCAGAGTTTCCCAAATAGGAACCGGCTCTACTGGACTTCTGCATCAGCAGAGCCGCCAGAACACCACGTTCCTCACTCGTAAAAGAGTGCACTCCAGTTCTCCAGTCCTTGGCCTGTGTGTGTGTTAATGATTGTGTGTGTGAGTTTTTGTGGGTGTTGTGTGTACCAGGTGACTTTGATGCTCCAGGCTCGGAGTCATGCTTCCTTACCATCTCCACGTCTCGTTGTGGCTGCTGTTCCTGTCAGACGTTTACTGAGAGGGCCGGAGTAAAACTTAAGGAGGCTCTCGTTTCTCTATTTTATGTCGTATCTGTAAACATCCTCTGCGCAGCTAAATGCTCCTCATTCATTCATTCATGCATGCATGCATGCATTCATTCATTCATTCATTCTGGCATGGATTCTATCAATATGTTTATCAATAACCCATTTGCTATAGTGAAGAGAGAAGGAGACAATGATCAGTCAAGTCAAACAGTTATAACTGTGGCATAGTGCACGAGGCAAAATGCCCTGAACATCTGTTCACAGAGTTTATTTATAGAGAGATGGGAGTGAGAGAGAGAGAGAGAGAGAGAGAGAGAGAGAGAGAGATTGTGTGTGTGTGTATGTGGGAAATCAAGAATGTGTGTGTGTGTGTGTGTGTGTGTGTGTGTGTGTGTGTGTGTGTGTGTGTGTGTGTCTAAATAAGTGGGAATGCAAAAGTTGATTGAATCAATGATCAAGAATTAATAAACATAAATCTTTCCATAACATTCCCTCCTGTTTATCCGAATAGGATAGCCAAACAAAAGGAAGCAACAAAACAAAACAAAACAAATAAGGAAAATAAAAATAAGTAAAATAACAAGGAATTTTATCCACTTCCATAACTTGTCACCATTTTCTATGAAAGCCACATCAATCACTACTTATAGAATAGGGAACGGGTAAAACCTGGAAAGGTGATCATCTCAGCAGTCATAAGGACCAATAGGGTACAAATCAAGTAACTCAAGACAAGAATGATAAGCATCAAAACAAGAAAAATAATAAGTAAAGTAATAAACACTACGATCAGATGTGAAAGGTTCAGAATCAGCACGATGAAGTGAGAACACAGCATGAGGTCATTTGTCTATTGTGGATCATAATCTCAATCCTGATAACGTCATCCAAAGAATCATTCCATGCAAAGTTTAATACAAAATTAGCAAAATAATAAGAACAAATAAGGTAATAAACACGATAAGGCAAACACAACTGACAATAATATCTTACAGCAGTTCACAGAGATAGAGAATGGAATCAGCTAAATCAACACAATTATGACCTAAAGAAAAGCTATTTTATATTGAAATGAATTTACTGTGATTCACAATTCTTCGATTTATGGCAGTTCATGTAAGGAGATTGGGAAGGGTTCGCAAAACCATATAATACACAGAAATATCAATACAGTGCATTGAAAGGTCAGACGAATTTAGTTTAAAGCTCCAAGTTGCAGACAAATCTTTCAGTGAAGGAGGAAAAATGAACGTATAATATCAATTCACTCAGCTCTAACCATGGCAGAGCTGAGGCAACCCAGGCGTTTGTCGTCAAGGGCTTGTCCGTGGACTGAGTGCCGGTTGGAGAACAGGTTTGAAAGTCAGAGTCCTCTTCCGTTGGTCAGGATGGTTTCAGTCTTACATTGATGAGTACCTTGAAGGTCAGGTACGGAGCGTAGTAACGTAGTTCGGAACATGAAGAGCAAAGTTCAACTTCTCAATAGGAAGACACCAGGGTCCTTCCATGGCGTTTCGAGGCGGTTGTCCAATTGTCAGTGAGTTGATCTTGTCCCCGAAAGGTCCTACAGGTCCTTGACCGTGAAACCGGTCTGGAGATTTGGGTGCAGGTGCTTGATCCTTTTCCAGCGTCTCTTCTTCGCTGTGTCCTGTTGTAGTTGCGTCCAGGGGGTCTTCAGCCGAGGTGGATGCAGGTTACGCTGTCATGTAGGCGTGCGGTCAGGGAGGAGCCCTAATCCGTCGTTTCAGTTCCAGTTCTAGTACCCCCTCAAATGCTGCTGTCTCAGTTGTTCCATCAGGTGCTGAGAGGTGGCCCAAGTGCAGGCCATGAGTGCAACCACCAACATCAACAATGTGGTGAACCCAGCAAGCTTGAAGCAGATCTTGATCTTATCTTCACCGGGTTTGAGAGATGGCTCCCTAGTGGTGGCCCACCCCTTTGTAGCCAGACTTCTTACTACGAAACAGCCGAATCACTCAGTAAGCCAAATGAACATTTATCAGCTAAATCCTATTTATAAAATAAATCTATGTGTGTAAGAAAGATTTTTAAACTGTATCATGTTTTATGAAATCCAAGTTATGAAATGTAGGCAATATCATCCTGCCTGTCCTACAATAAATGAAATATGTGGTCATGTACAAAATTTACTATTTGATGTGCTCAGCAATAAATCTGTTCATTAATTGGTTTAAATTTTACCAATATTAAGTGTTTCATTCAGAAACTACATAACTTTATATTTCTCCTAATTCAAGTGAGCAAGGCCAAGCAGCTGTGTCAACATTAACGTAATCTCTACCGATTTAGGAAACATGGGTCGATGTTTACATCCCAAAGAGGACAGAAGAGCTCTCACCAACTGTCCAGCTACTTCATTCTAAAGTTAAAAGTGTGCAAAACCCATATTTGAATCAAAACATTTACTTATCCATAACCAACTTTGAAGTTAAATTAACAACTCGGAGTTACTCTTCCTTCTTGGTATTTTTTATCTTTTAGGAACTATATTAGAAGCTTTTCTGATTTCTGCGTTAGAAGCACATGGCTGATAGAATATTTTCTCACTTGTGCCCAAGCTCTGTTAGAATGTGTGTTTACTTTCTGATACGACCGTGCTGTTTAACCCAGACACAGAGGAGCAGGACATTCTGTGTCAAATCATTTCAAGGTTCCCAAGCTGAGAATACATGAAGAATTAAAAGAATTAAAACTTTTTAAATGAAAACTCCCTACAACAGCTTTAATCTGCTGTCTCATTTAATTTTACTTCCAGACAGTTTCTCCATTTGTTCTGATCACAATGTCTGCTAAATCTGAACAAGTTCCTAAATTTAACATACGCCAGAAAGTTTCAATTGATGACAACCGACATTTTTAGTGTTCAAAATGCAGTTTTTGAATTCAACAGGTACTGCCCAACAGATTATTTTCACCCGGGTGTGATTGTCATCCGCTGAACTCCCTTGTCTTGATTTTAAGTGTCAGAAACAAAGATAAAAAATAAATAAAATAAATAAGGAGATTAAATGCAATTTGACAATAGTCACTAGTTTTGTTGGTCTGGGATCACTGTTTTGACTAAAATATACACTCTTACCCCGGCTTTCCACGGGAGCTGTCAGCAGCCGTCAGCAGCGCGAGTCGGCCGCGTCTCAGGAGCAGCATGTCGCGGCCTTTACGCGCCGGTTCTATTTTCTACGCGCGACGCCCCTGAAACGGGTCAAGTTCGACATTTTTGGGGAAGGAAAGACAGGAAATCGGACGCGGAAATGGAGAGAAGCTACCGAGATTTTCAGAATAAAGAACGTACTGCCTTCCGGTTGCTTTACTTTAAAAAAGGTTACTAACTGTGCGTCCCCGTGAGAAGTTATCACCTAGCTAGCGGTCTCCTTTGTTTTTCAGGTCCATATTGGCGATTATAAAATGGACAGAACATTAAACACAAACCATGTTGTAATTTTCTCCTGCTTGTTGTTGTGTTTACTGACGAAGTCACTCGTGTGACTTCGTGCTCGGTCGGTGACAGCTGCTCCCCTGCTGCTTCGCGTCTCGTGGGAAGGGCCAAGCAGCAGCTTACGCGAGCAAGACGCGCTGCTGCAGTAACGTGCTGCTGACGGCTCCCGTGGAAACCCGGGGTCAGCTTTTATTTGGGCAGTCATTTACTACCAAGTACTGATAAACAGTCAATGTCTCAAACTGAGGGATTCCACTAAAACCCTTCACTTTCAGTCACTAAGTGTGACACAGTTTATGGTTCAAATATATTAATCACCAGAATACCAGGAACTAAATATCTGGCCAGTGCTTCACCTTTTGATGCGTGACTTATGAAATCTTCAACCATGATTTTTAATAGTTATTTTCTTTCATCTTTGGTGTGAATGAAACAAAATTCAACAAATATTGTTTGTAACATTTAATAATATGCAAATAATTTATTACACGTTCACCTCAGTGGCCAGCGTGCATTCTGAACATGGAATATGTTGACTGGACTTACTGAAGTCCACACGGAGGAACTCAAAATGCAATAAGGGCTAAGCACTGGCCAACTATTTAATTCCTGGTCTTCTGGTGATTCATTCATTCATTCATTCATTCATTCATTCATTCATTCATTCATTCATTCATTCATTCATTCATCCATTCATTCATTCATTCATCTTTCTTCTGTGATCTGATGTTTCCTTCCTGATAAAATGGATTCAGACATGTGGAGAAAACACTCAGATGAGAGTATTCCCATCAGCTGGGCTCTGTGCCGGCTGAGCGCAGCCTGGATGTTGTTGAGATTTGGGTTCATGGTTTAACTTTGCTGTGAAACCAGTCCTTCTGAGTGGAGCACGGGCGTGGTTCTCCAGTGTTCCTGGTTAAAGGAACCAACACTTTTCCTATCAGCGGAAAACACTCAACATGAATGTTTCTAATTGTGGCTCCGTCTCTGCCCTCTGACATCTGCGGCGTAAGAAGACTGTTTATGCTCCCACCGCCTCCACAGAAAAAAAAATCTGGGCCAATCATCTCCACCCTCCATCGTTCACGCTCCACTGCCAAGTCAGAGGTCTAATTATGCATTTGAGCATGAGAGTTTAATTTGTGCTTTTCATTTGGAGTGATTGGCACGCACATAAGTTATGTTGAATGCTGTTTAACTGGGGGGGGGGGGTCTGGACCACATGATGCTGGGAGGAGGTTTCATTTAGTCGAAACGTCCAGCTAGACTCAGAGTCACATCTCAGGTCCTGGAGAGGAGGGCTGTTGCTTTGGGAACCTGATGGTGTGGTTCTGCTCCTCTACCCAGGACCATCAATGCATGCTGTTCCTCCAGTTGGAGGGCCTGGTTGGATCTGGAAAAGGTGGAATGTTCCCTCCAGTATGGAAGTGTTTTTCTACCTCCAAAGGGGTTGTGGTATCCTGGTGATCCTTGGTCATGGTGGGATGAAGAAGAGGTGGAGTGATGGATCAGGACTTCATCACGGTGCAGAGTCTGTTCCAGGTTTATTGGTCCTGCTGGTGACTCAGCTGAGGTGGATCTGCTCAGGATGCAACTGGTCTGGAGATCTCTGTAGAGATCATACATGCACTCTGGTCCGGGACTGTCCGTGAGGAGTTGGAGCGGGTCTGGGCTTCCCTCCTGGATCCAGCAGATGCCGTGAGTCGACTTTGGATGAGCAGAAGAAAACTACAGACAGTCCCGCTTTTCTTTTCCATTCTTCTAGACCAGGGATTCCCTAAGTGTGGTGCCCCTGGGGTACGCGAGCTGCCGCTAGGGGGTGTGCGAGGTGAAAAGTGTAATGGCTGCGGAGCTCAGAGAAGTCTGTCATATGTCACCGTTAGCGTAGCCAGAAACTCATTTGTGGGTGGGCCTAAGAAAAAGTAAGTGGGCCCAATAAACGCAATTGAAAACAAGTATTTTTTGCTTGTGTGTGTGTGTGTGTGTGTGTGTCCTCCGCATGTGCCCTAGCTTCATAATAGCAATGCGCCGAGCTTCAGCGCTCTGACCTGCGCACGCCGATATGTTCCGTATTTGATCATTTTTAACGGTGTTGGAGGAATCTGAAGGTGGTGAGTCATTCTGGCAGATTGTAATTAACACCTGTCTCATGCAGGAGTTCTGACATTGTAAACCTCACACACAGAACATTGTGGATGTAACAAAATAACAAGAAATGATTCCCATTCAGGCTATTAACAGCGCGCTGAAGATCTGAAGTTCAGAGTGCGTCTGTCAGAGGTCAGACGCGTTCCAGCGGAACCACGGCTCACGGGTGCACAAGTGAGCACATCTGGGCTGGGCAGAAGTAATCTTACAACATTAGTTTAAATAGCGCCAATAACGAGACGCGGTGAGTGGAGCGGCTCATGGAGCTGTGCCGCGAACACACACACACACACACACACACACACACACACACACACACACACACACACACACACACACACACACACACACACACGCACACACACTGATTCAACAAGCGCACGATGTGCAAACTCTGGCTCTGCGCTGTGCCGTCAGACTGAAGACAGAAATGAGCGCTGCCTCTTCTGTGATAAAAACTTTTAAGAGGTTTTATAACAAAATTTTTAATTCAAGGTCAAATTAAGATATTAGCTTCTATTTTGGGGTGACGTATTAAAGTCGGGTCCGCTCCAGCCACTGACTCCTCATGAACCTAACCACAACTCATGTTACTGCAGCATTTATTCCAGTTCGCATGGCAGCAGATCACAGATTCAGCCACACCATAAAACAGCAATAAGTCGGTCTGAGGTAAAAGTGAACATCATGGCTATATCTTGTCCCCTATAGACATTTGATTACACACAAGTAGGTGATCAGCTCAGGTTTACGCAGAGCAGAAGGAAGGAGAGAGCTCTGGCCGCACAGGTTAAACGTTCCTACTTTAAGAAAACCGTTAAATTGTATTGTTTATGTGCTACCTGGGCACTCTAAATATTTATTTATAATTAAATCAAATGAAATTGTAATGGTATCAAATGTTTATTAATTACTATTTAAAAAATACATAATACATAAACATAAAAATGAAAGTGATGGGGAAAAAGGTCGATCATATTTTTTTAGCCCTGTCTGTCGAGTGACTGTTTAGCTTGACGTTTGATATATATATATATATATATATATATATATATATATATATATATATATATATATATATATATATATATATATATGTATATCTGGCTATAGGGCTATATACATACACAAACACACACACACACACACACACACACACACATATATATATATATATATATATATATATATATATATAGCCATGCCCTGATGTGGGGGTGGGGGGTGCGCAGCTAAATAAGTTTGGGAACCGCTGTTCAAAAATGATGAAACGGTTCAGTCACTCTGAAGCAGATCCCCACATAAACATGCTACGTCTTTACCATCACCCCCCCCCCCCCCCCCCCCATACACACACATACGCACACACACACACACACACACACACACACACACACACACACACACACACACACACACACACACACACACACACACACACACACACACACACACACACACACACACACATCTAATTAACAAACAGTTTGTAAGGGGAGGAGGCAGCAGATGTTGGGAACAGAATCTGCTGCTCTCAGGGTTTTCAGAAGCTCCAGCGATCCTTCAGAAGCACGCTGGCTTGCCTGTTAGGATTATATTTAACATTTTCATGGAGCTGCAGCTCCTCTTGCTCCTTCTAGGAGGTAATAATGATGCCATCTGAGAGTTGTGAGCAGAGCTGGATGTGTCAGTCAGGCTTTGTGTGCAGAAGCCAGCAGATCGAAGCAGGCGTGCAGAAAGCTGACTTTGTGTGCTTCTGCTGTTTTAGCTCTGACCTACTTCAGATCCCGGTTTGGTGTCTCACCTGCTGGATGCACCTGGTCCAGCTGTCAGTGGAGGTCTTTCTGCTGCACTGTTCTCCAACGTTATCTTTTATTCTCTCTGGCTCTGCTGCAGCGTGGATATCCAGTCCTCTGGGGATTTGTTTTTCCTGCTTTCTCAGATCTCTGCCATAAAAGCCTGAATGGAAGTGAACGTAATGTATTTATTAGCACAGCCTGGTATATGTGAATATACATGTGGGCAGCTTTAAGGCACCAGTAAACTCACTGATCTGTTCAAATCGGTGGGAACACACCTGTGGAACAGGTGTGTTGTCTTAAAGCTAACACGTACCGGAGCTCATCGTGGATTCTGGTTCTGGGTCTTTGTGCTTCAGACCTGCCTCATTTCATCCACACCCATCTACTACCACTAGTAACCAGGACTAACCAGGAGGGATGCTAGTGCTGTAGAGCTGGACTCTAACATCTGGAAACATCATTTCTCACCACAGCTCCAAGATGACATGATCCAGAGTTTGGTTACCTGGAGCATCACAGGTTGAAACTGAGTCACACAGAAGAAACCAGTTGAATAAAACCAGACTTCCTGGTCAGACCCACATCTCCTTCCTGGAGTTTTCCAGGTGAAACAGATGTTTGTATGTTCTAAAACAGCCAGATCTGTTTACTTCCTTCTGCGTTTAGCTGCCGTTTCTCCACCAGCCTCTCCACAGGTACACCTTCTGAATTATGAAATGGATCTGATTGGCCCGTGGCAGCAGGACAAGGTGAGAGGCAGTTGTTTGTGAAAAGGAAAACAGAGCTGAGATATTAGAAAAACCACAGCATGTGATTGGGAGGAGATACGGCTCCCTTCTTCATTTTGGGAGTGGAAGATTGATGAGCATCTAATCATTTCTAATCTCCTTTGAGGCCATGCATCAGAGGACAAAGGAGGGAGGGTGTTAGGGAACTTCATGGTAGCGCCGTGGCTCTGGAGGAGCCGGCGATGTCGCTGAGATAAAAGCGTTCAGAAGAGAAGCTTTTGTTTTCACGCTGCTGCTGCTCTGAAGCTTCTGCTGAGCCGCAGAAAAGCGGTCACAGCTGTGGGTATTTTTATTATTTTACATGAAGTGTGACCTCTCATCCCTGCACAGCATCCACTGATCCGCTCCGCTCCGGTACGGAGGAGAACAGGACCCCTGCAGAGGGGCTGCTGTTTCATCAGGACCCCGGATCCGGGTCTCAGCAGGTCCCCGTTCTCCTGACCTCCTTCATCTGTGGAGGTCTGAGGTGACACAACACACACTCCATCTCACAGCTGCCTGTCCTTGAGCGTTCTCCGGTTCTGCTCAGCTGACATCATCAGAATCTCACCAGAACCAGCCAGGAATTATTAATGAACCGCAGAGACAAGGACAGCAGAGGACATCAAGGGCAGAAGTCTAATTTAGCTCTTAGTGTCTGAATGAACCAGCAGAACCATAACCGGTGGCCCGGTCTAGGTCCTCCAGCAGCCAGAACCACAAGTATTGTTCTAATGGTCCTCATCAGTCAGCAGAACTAGACCCGAGTGGTGGATGCTCCTCTGCTGCTCCTCCCAGAGACCCGACCACAGAGGACATCTTATCAGAGTTGGAGGAGCTGCCCATCTGGATCCCGGCTGATGGATTGGACCGAGCCGTCAAGGACCCAGTTTGAAGCAGATTCCTATCAAGGTGATTGAAAGAGTTTGGGCCCGGGATGGTTCTGTTGGTGCTGTTATTGCTTACGCAGGAGGAGATGTGGACACGATAGAAGCGGTGATAGATGGAAGGAGTAAGATTTCCCTAAAGGAACGGGCAGAGCGGGAGGAGGAGGAGCTATTGCAGAGAGTGAGGGAGCATGTGTGACATATACTGCACGGTGAATAGATGTGAGTCATTACAGCCTGGAGTTCTGCAGAACGTCTCCTCAAGAGGACAACAGGACGTCTTATCTGTGAGGAGAAACAAGAGGAGTGGAATTAATCCGGTTCATTTTCAATTATCTGTAAACAAAACAATCTGATGGAGTTGGAGCCACGTTTCTGTGTTCCCGCCCCCAAAAAATACAAATCTGGATTTCTGTCAAGAAGTTTCATCTGAGCCACAAACATTCAGGAGTTCAAAGACCCGATTAGTTCCCTCCAATCAGCAGAGAGGAAAGACGTTCCGTCCCTGATCCGAGGCAGGGATGGGGGAGGGGAGGGAAAGCCAAAAGAACATTATTCATGAAAATTAATTTCATTTATCCAAACCAAAAGTAGCATGGAAGCACGTGGAGATGAGAAACTGGTCTAGAACATCCAAAGAGAACTGGTTCTGGTTGTCATGACAATACTTGGTTTCCATTGGTCAGGTGAAGTTGCAGACCCAATCCCAACAGCCGGACCGTGCTGGAGCGCTGCTGTCTGGGATCATTAGGCCTGAACTCACAAAGCTTCAGATAAAAACAAGAAGAACCGAGACAGAACCGGACCTCTCAGGAGGAACAGGAATGCTACATTTCCAGTAGGAATTTAAACGGGTTTGATCTATTCCAGGTTAATGTTTTTCCTGCTGAAATGACAGATGGATCCTCCCAGCAGCTGTTCACCAGGATACAGCTCCACGCTGTAGAAAAACCGAGACTAACGAGTCAGTCCAAACCCAAAACCCAAATTTTCCGTAACGTTAGTGTTTGGAGTTGGATCTGAGTCCAGCTCCTCATGAGTCACCAGAAACGGCTCCCAGCATCTCATTTAAAGCTATTGGCCAGAGGCAAAATTCTTTTGAACGGCATGTGTAAAGACGTATTCAGTTGAAAAATGTCTTTGGATTTTCGTGGCTGGAAATTTAAGGAAATCTGATGTTTATTACCGGCGCGGGGACAAACAGGAACTAACTTCCAGTCTAAGCCCGGGGCAGCTGGTGCCGTTCCACATGGAGCTCTGCTGAAACAGCTGTAGTAAACAACTGCGGTGTTTCTGCGTTAGCGTTATAGCAGAGAACAATGTGTCACCAGTCAGATGTAGCTTCTGAAGCCTCTACTATTTGGCCAGATTTGTTTTTTCACTGGGATACGGTGACAAGAACAGATACTGGATTACCGGAGACGTTCAACCGAACTCCGTGCCCTGCAGCTGGATCACTACCAGAGGTGCAGACATGCTTTGGACCATTTCACTCAGAAAATCTGCGGCCCGATTAGGACACCGGGGAGGAGTCTGTTCGTCTCTGGAACCAAAATCGGTACAGTTTGTTAAAGTTTGTTAAATATTTCATGTCTGTGCTCCACCGGTAGCTTTCAGTTAAGTTCTCCGCTGATTAGCTCCATCATAATGTCCCAATATAATTCAGTAATCTACAGATGAGTAAAAACGTGTTGCCAGCTTTACCACTATGTGTATTTATTGATATAGCATTGGAAAATATTTAACCGATTGCTTACCAGAATATATCTTCCAGATACTAACTGGCTAGCTTGGATCGTTGTTTTCTAATCCAGGATTACATGGAGGTCCTAATGGTCATATTGGAGGATCTATTGTTGGAAAATGGGGATAATCTTTTAGATTATATCTGTATGTGTGTGTGTATGTGCGCGCGTGCGTGTCGTAGCTTTCACAAATTACTTGTTTATGCCTTACTAACTAACACGGTTAGTGCTGCCACAGTCATGATAACGGAACTCGCCTGCTGGAGTCCAGAAGTACCGGTGCGGTTCTAAATGGATTTATAGATGTAGGTTATTATTTTAGATCAAACCTATGCAAGGCTGCCAACTCTCACGCAGTTAGTGTGAGACACACGCATTTGACCCTCTTCACACGCTCTCACGCCACACCTCCAATCTCTCACGCGCTCCCCAAACGTGCATCATGCACAGTGCGTAGGGCTTACAAAAAAAATAAAAACCCATGATATTAATTATAGCATTAGCTACTGAACAACATGCACACAAACAACACTTAAGTAATAATTTAACTGGCATTATTTCACACACAGAATCCCATCTGTATAATACAAGCCGATGGGTTTTTTCCACTCTGGTGGAAATGGGCGGAGCAGTGAGCTCCACCTGCTGTTTGTTGAAGGGACGGGCATACCCGGTTCTTTCTCCTAGAACCGTGAGTTGCAGCTGTGTGCACCGCCAAAATGACATGCTTTATTTAGATAGATAGATAGATAGATAGATATAGATAGATAGATAGATAGATAGATAGATAGATAGATAGATAGATAGATAGATAGATAGATAGATAGATAGATAGATAGATAGATAGATAGATAGATAGATAGATAGATGATAGATAGATAGATAGATAGATAGATAGATAGATAGATAGATAGATAGATAGATAGATAGATAGATAGATAGATAGATAGATAGATAGATAGATAGATAGATAGATAGACAGATAGATAGATAGATAGATAGATAGATAGATAGATAGATAGACAGACAGACAGACAGACAGACAGACAGACAGACAGACAGACAGACAGACAGACAGACAGACAGACAGACAGACAGACAGACAGACAGATGATAGATAGATAGATAGATAGATAGATAGATAGATAGATAGATAGATAGATAGATAGATAGATAGATAGATGATAGATAGATAGATGATAGATAAAAGATAATGTGAAGAGGTTCAGGAAGGTTGGATGTTAAATTTTCCTCACGAAAAGAAAGTTTGTATTAAACAAAGGTCAGTTCCCTCTGTAAAGTCAGAGGTACGGAAGAGGATTAGGTTCACTGAAAAGAAAAAAAAAGGTAAAAAGAAAGAAAATTCTGACTTTTTTCTCTGAATTCACTGTTGGAATTCCATCCACCCATCTTCTGAACCCGCTTAGTCCACGCAGGGTCGTGTGGGGGTGGGGGTGGGGGGTGGGGGGGGGTGGGGGGCTGCCTATCTCCAGCGGTCAGCGGGCAATCAGGCGGGGTACACCCTGGACAGAGAGCCAGTCCGTCGCAGGGCAACACAGAGACACACACAGGACAAACAATCATACACACACACACACACACCTAAGAACAATTTGGACAGACCAATTAACCTAACAGTCATGTTTTTGGACTGTGGGAGGAAGCCGGAGAACCCGGAGAGAACCCACGCATGCACAGGGAGAACATGCAAACTCCATGCAGAAAGATCCCAGGCCGGGAAGCAAACCCAGGACCTTCTTGCTACAAGGCAACAGCTCTAATGACTGCACCACTGCACAGCCTCTGTCGGAATTCCAAGATTGAAAGTCATAATTTTGAGAAAAAAAGCAAGAATTCTGAGAAAAATGTAACAATTCTCTTTCTTTTCTTTTTTTTTTCTTGTCAGTGGCACTAATCCTCTTCCGTACAGAGTAGAAATAAATAAATAAAATGGAGAGCACAAAAAGTTAACACCCCCCCCCCAAACGGTCGGCGAATTGTCTGCTCCCAACCCAATGACCCCGTCTCACTTTGAAATGTTCATAAGTTGGCAGCCCTGCCTATGTTTGTTAAAAATACATGTAGGACACGGACATATGGCGCAGACCTTTAGCTGCAGCTGTAAACACAATTTTCTGTTTTAATTAGGAACACAATAGTAAACAAAACACAGTGATTTACCATGCTAGCAACAGCAGCTATCTAGTATGATGTGTGTAAGTGATGTATGCAAAACACAGTTCTTCACTGCCTGGAGGAGAGAATTTAGATTTTCTGTAATGATTTATGACTAAATTCCTGAACAACATGAAAAACTGAACCCAGTTCATATTTATATAGATGGTAAAGTGTAGTTATACTGTATTTTTACTATTTTAATATTGAGTCTGGCCACTACCTTTAGATGGAATTAGACTCTTTCAGACATGATGCGATTATTCACGATGAGGAGGAACTGCTCCTCAGGACCAGAGCACGTGATCCAAGACATGACTCCGTAAGTGGACCACTGGGATGGAAGGAATGCTGCATCCCAGGTCGGTTTAGTCTAGTCAAAGCTGCAGGTTTGATTGTCGGACCTCAGATTTAGGAGGATCAAATCCTGGTTCAGTGGACCAGATTCTGGACTGGTAGATCAGGTGCTAGACTGGTAGGCCAGATCCTGTCAGGTCTGCCTAGAGTCCACGTTCTCAGTCCAACAACAAGCTGGACTCCACCAGACCAAGTCTTGATATTTCATCCATAGACCTGGTCTCAGGGTCTGATCCCAGGTGTTCTGGGTCGGTTCAGAGCTAGGATGAGTGTCTGGAGCTGAGATGAAGACAAAAATCTGATAAATAATCCAGAATAATCTGCATTCATGTAGATGGAATGAGCCTGAAATAAGGTAACCTGACCAGCCAGCCCCATTGGGTCTGAGAACGCTCCCATTCAAATAACCCCACCTGCCGAGAATTCTAACTGAGCCAATCAGCACTGAGCAGCGACGTCACACATGGCAACGCCAAGTTTCTCATAAAATACAAACATGGCGTCTTAAGCGGGGTTCGCTGCGGCTCTTTCCTCTGACAGGCAAACCTGTCTGTGTGTTTCATTGCATCAGAGGAGACCAGTTGAACTCCTTCCTGGTTGGCAGGATGTGAGTTATTGGAGAACAGCAGGATTTTCCTGAGCCAAACGTCCGATAAACATTCCTGCTCCCAGCTCTGCAGACTGAGTTGTAATCTTCAGCTTTGCCTCTCGAGACTTCTGGCATCAATGTTTGATGACAATCTGGCCTTTGTGTTTATTTTTCTGTCCTCAGTAGATAATGTCCGAGGCTGGAAGGCTTTGGGGCATCTATGAGACGCAGAACAGGAATAACAACAGCATCCAGGGAGAAGAGACGGGAATAATCAGAGCAGAAGCTGCTGATTCCGATAACTAGCTACCAGCTCTGATCAGGGAGATGATCATCAGGTGTGTACGTTGTTCCCGATTTTGGGTATTCTTAAGAAATGGAAGTCTTTTGGGAATCTTTTGCCAAAGTGAGAAAAAAAGAAAATCAAATGTAACAAAAACAAAACAATTAAAAGTCCGGTTATGGATTAAAACTGGACTGTGATTAACTTAGTTATTCCCTCAGGATTGTGTCCTGATCCTGTTCCGGCTGTATGCTCTGCTCTAGGTGTGTGTGTGTGTGTGTGTGTGTGTGTGTGTGTGTGTGTGTGTGTGTGTGTGTGTGTGTGTGTGTGTGTGTGTGTGTGTGTGTGTGTGTGCGTGTGTGTGTAAACGACTGTAGACATATCAGAGATTCCCTCAGGATAGGCATGACACATCTATTTATGGGATTTTCTTCCCTCTGTAGTCCTGGAGGACCGGTGTTGAACTGAAAACGGGATTCTGTCCCTCAGCGACCCAGAGTCATGACAGCTAATGGAAACAGCCAGGCAGGTATATGGCTGTCACTTCCTGTCACAGTGCTGCATTTGCATCTTTTTCTATTACTTTTCCATGTTCCCAGGATTAGCCGTTGAATGAGATGACATGGCTGGAATTGTCTTCTCCTCTGTCTCCTGGAGCTGGTTCCTAATTTCTTATCTGGACGTCTCAGCCTTCCACAGAAATGAAATAAAGAAGGGACAGCATTCCTGACTTCATCCTTCAACATTCCCATCACACAGACTCACCCAGCCACCCGTAAACCTGCCTGAATGTAGGTGATCAGTTAACTCCGGTTGTAGCTAGGTTGCTACCTCCGTTAGCTTAGCTCCCACCTCCGCGTTTGCTTTGGGTTAGCTTCAGGTTAGCTTGTAGCTAGTTCGACCGGGTGTTGTCAGTTGATCCCAGCCTTACAGCCCCACCCTCAGCTCCACCTCTCTTCCCTTTTGTGGAATTGTCTGTGCTTGACGGAACCTGTGACACGGTCAAAATGGCGGTGGTGGCCACCTCCCATTTCTCTTCAAAAACGTGTTATTGGAGCCTATGGAAACCCATTGTCCAATATTTATATGTCGATGGTCTACCTACCCTTCGTGGAAGTCCCCTTTAGATCAGGAATATCGAGGTCCAGCTTGACCTTCTATGGAACCGAGCCGGTAGGAAAAGCAGCGGTTCCGATCCGTCCAGTCTGTGAGTTACTTCCGGGTACTCGACAGTTTGTTGGCGTCTGGTGAGACCCAAGCCTGGGTCTTGATGGTTCAGCTTTTATTCTGAAAGGAACTGTTGCCGCAGTTGGAATAGCAACAAATTTGTCAGCTCGTCGTTGGTTCTTTTGGTTGAAGAGTACAGATCACAATTGGCCACTCCGTCACTTTCTCTGTAATGCTTAGAACTGGCATTAGAGATGACGTGGCATAGTTTTATATTTCGGATGTTATGGTTTATTGTCGAATGAAAAATTACCAAACACCATCAAAACCACGCCTCCGTCAGATCTGCAAGATTCTGATTGGATCAGTGAAACGAATGTGTCATGTCTTTTAACGCTAAGTGAAATGAGTCCTGTTGGAACACTTAAAGTCACATTACTTATTTTCTATAGGATCATAATAAAGTAATTAATATTTTGATTTCACAGATTGTTCACATCTTATTTATTGAATAACACTTTGATGGATTAGCTTTATTAAAATAGAGTTCTTTGATTAATTAAAAGAAAAGAGTCCATTCTTTGTTCTTCTGTTGAGCTGAAAATAAGCAGGTTAGAAGGAATGCATGAGACCTTGAGACCATATCTCATGCAGACTAGTCTTGTGCAGAGGAGGGAAAAAAACAGTCATTTCATTCCGTTACACAGGGGGTTACGAGAGGCGATTAACACCACGTGACCAGCTACCGATCAGCAATCGTGAGCTCGCACGGACTTCTGGAATGTTTGATATTTTGCTCGTTCCTCTTGAGGGTTGAAGCGGCGCAGCGAGTGGCTGCGACCCAAAAAGTACCAGAACCGCTCACGGCACATGTATCAACACCGCTCACCCGCTATTTCCCTAATCACACACGTTGTTTGTTTTTATTTCTAAACGTTTTTTGTTACACACAGTGACAAGGATTGTCAAGGAAGCGTGGCTGTCGCGTTCATGTCAAATTAAACTGATCACAAAACAAAAATTCACTTTCTTTATTTTGTTTTCCTCATCCAAGCCCCATAAATCCCTGTGTGTCCTCCTGCAGCACTCCCGAAGGACAACAGGGAAAACAAGACAAAAAGTCTGACGTGTTGTGTAAAAACTGCTATTTTTAGCATATTTTTTAGGTCCGACGTGTTGCTACCAGACGTACAGTGTGAGCAGTCAGGTCGCGTCTGAGAACTGGGTCGTACAGTGTGAGCGCATGACTCGTGAGATCTGCCCTGTGAGGAAGTCGTACAGTTTGAGCTGAAGCTGAGTGCTACGAGTGAAAAAGTCGCACAGTGTATGCCCGGCTTAACACAGCACCTCCTTCCATGGAGATATGAGCAGAACCAATCCAGCAGACCCAGTGAAACCAACCCCTTGACACCAGGAAGGAGAAGCCCAGTTGATCCCCTGGAGTTTTCCAGCAAGGATTTTTTGTTCCTGGAGGAAAAAGGAGGAGCCGTGTTTGTAATCAGATCATAATGAAAGCAGGATAAACTCAGGAACGTTGTTCCGAACGTCGTTCCGATGTGATCAATGGGATTTAGATGGTTAACAAAGCAGCTTTAAATGTCTGACTGGGTGGGCTTTATTCAGCATGTGTGCATGTGCTTGCGCGCGCGCATGTGTGTGTGTGTGTGTGTGTGTGTGTGTGTGTGTGTGTGTGTGTGTGTGTGTGTGTGTGTGTGTGTGTGTGTGTGATTTGGTTTCCTCCATGCCTCCAGCTCCTCAGCAGGAACTCACCTCAGGTGTTCTGGTGAGGAGAAACATCTAGAACCTGCAGGATCAGACTGAGAGACATATTCTTCCTGCTCAGACAGTTTCAGCCTGTTAGCTAAATGTCACCTGATCATGTCAACACAACTGAAGATGGCCGCCACAGCTAATGGCCATTAGCGATTGGGTGCTTCTCTGAGCTCCAAGGTGAGGGGGATTGGTTCTGATCCGTGTTTCTGATCCTCGGTGCTGTTGGGAGTGGGCGTGTCAGTGATCACACAACATGTGGCATGATGGCAGCGACTCACCATTCCATAATGCCTGGTTTCTGCAGAGCCGGACCAAAACTCAGGGTTTGTAAAATCTTTTGGGTAGAAGCAAAGTTGGTGTCTGCGCAGGGCCTTGATCAGTGCTACATCTGGTCAGCAGAGTTTCTGTGGCATTTGAGTCAGAAATAATCCAAGCTTCAGTGACTTTTCACTTGTTTTATTAACTAGTTGGTCTCCAACCAAGGCTTCTACTCTTGTGGGCTGTTGGAGACATCTTTCAGTTGTTGTTGCTAGCCCAGTTGGGAGGCTGGTGTCAGACAAACCAGACCTTCATCCTGATGATGTTCACACCAGCTGCCCAGATCGCTGATGAGCGTCCGCG